>NC_056538.1:31764093-32014093 GCF_910596095.1 Thunnus maccoyii | reverse complement strand
GAAGATATAGCTTTTATTCTGAAACAGCCCACTTTTATTTTGAAAGCCAGTTGCACTGTTCTTATGTACATTTGCGCTGTTCTGACGTACGTGAGAAGGGAGAAATGAGCAGATAAAGATGCTCCATGTGCTCCAGCTAAGATACATGCTAAATATCAACCTATTTAAGTGGTTGTGAAATGTTTAAGGACCCTTCAAGGACCGAGGATAAATTCCCTTATTTTGCAGAACATAGCTGACGAATTTTCACTGTAATTCCCTCGAAGCAAACACAAACGGCTTTCTTGCAACTGGTTTATTTGTGGTTTTCTCTCCAAATCCACCAGTTGCAAGAAAGCCACATGTGTTTGCCTGTGCAAATATACAATATATATATGTTTTTTTTAAATTACAGGTTATTTAGTAGAACACTAATAATAATGTCAATACTACTTTCACCCACATTTCTATTCTTCATACACACACACACACACAGGATGTGATTAACTAGCTGTCCATCTGTCTGTATGTGAGCAGCACATTGATTATGCAGGTTATTGTAAGAAAGGCATCCCATCCACACACACACACACACAAAAACACACACACACACACACACACACACACACACACACACACACACACAAAAACACACACACACACACACACACACACACACACACAGCTCCATACAACCATCTGTCCGGCCCCGCCTCAGCATATTGCCTTCAGGGGCCAACTGAGGTGACAGTGTGTGTGTGTGTGTGTATGTGTGTGTATGTGTGTGTGTGTGTGTTGCAGGGGATCAGTGCTGGTTAAAAAAAACATACATAATCAATTTGGTTCACTACCTACTGAGATAATTTGGAACGATCCCTCCCTGCTCTGCACGGTTCGCCGGTCATTAACATTTCAGTGGTTCAGTGAGAGAAGCAGCAGAATCTCCTTCATACAATAAAACCTCTGAAACATCTGAAATATATAACGTTTGATTTCAACGTTTTAACCTCACTTCTGTTGATATAAACGTGCACTTCTGAAACCAGCGATCCTTATTCGTGATTAATATTTAACAGACACACCCTGAAGAGCCCTGAGCAGCAGGTGAGTTTATTTACGTCCGCAGTCTTAGTCACCGTCTCAAAGGGCATCACAGGCCACCTTCGGACAGTAAAAACAACCCTCCTCAGCCTCCTGTACGTCCTGTTATATTGTGATTTCTTGATATAGTGAAATCTTTGTACCGGACGACCTTTAAAAAGGAGGTTTGATGTCTGTGCTGCAGTCACACCTGCTCGCCTGAGATGTCAACATGTGTTGAGATGTGTGACGTGAAGGACGGTTTAAAGTCTGATTGAAGGTGTCGGATTGTCACACGGCTGGGAAATCTATTCCAGTCGGATTTCAAACCACCCGAGAGGTGTTATGGTTAGATATATATGGATACTTATTGATTTAAAACACAGATGGAAGGTCTGTTTTTTATGTTTAGAATGTTTAATACCTGACAAATCAATCACTTCTACTCCTGCTAAGGTCTCGCTATCTGTCATTTTGTGTCTGTAAAGGAGGCGTAAACAGAGCACAGATGGGATTTTTAGGAGCCACGAGGAAGTAGTGTACTGGGAAAAGAGACGTGCATTAAATATACGCTTTTATATAATGAAAAACAACTACTGGAAACAAAAATGAAGCACTTAGGCCATTATTAATAAGCATAATATCTGATCACTGTGACAAAAACTAATTGAATTTTGGTTTGTTCATCAAATTTGAACCAACAAGCTGCAACTAAACTTGTATTTATTTTGATACAAACATCGAGGCTGCAGCCAAAGTTAAATATATTCTGTAATTCATTTCACGTTATCATTTATGTTCTGAGCTGAGGGATCTCATTAAAATCCAGCTGCTGAAGTGAAAACACCATTTTCTCAGTACATCCAGCCCTTAATGTTTAGAGATGACGACACTGGTTTTAAAATGTGTCTAAATACAAGTGGAAACGATCCGATCACTCAAACCGCTTGGTGAGGTGGTCTGAGACGCATTTGACCACATATATTTTGTGGTGTAAACGCTACTACATCCTGATGCGTCCACGATGAGGACGTAGGAGAGCGCCAACGCCAAATGACTTTGTCCTGCCAACGGTTGGAACTGTCCGAACATGTTTACTAGTTCTTGAAACATTTGTTTTCTTAGCTAGCCTGTGCAAAACAAATCTGGCGCTAGCTGAACACAAGTGGTCAGCTGATCACCTCGGAGACACATGATGGACACGGCGACGTGCCTCGACTGTCCACTTGTGTTCTTTAGATCACCGAAACGCATTTTAAAACCAAGTGTAAACAGCGTCCATGTTGTTTTCTATTAAAAAAACAGATTTAAACCAAAAGAGAGCAGCGCTGTAGATGCTGGCGTAGCCCTCTCAGTGTTTAGAAACAGTAGCAGGAAAGACAGCAGGACTAAAACTGAGGTAGAAACCAGAGCGTGAGGCGAGTAAAGTGTCAGTGAAGCTGAAACTTTATGACATTTGACTGTCCTCAGTGAACCAGAGTCTTAGAACTAAGTGAACTCAGTCTTTTTTTTGGTCTTGACCCAGTTTTACATCCATTTTGGAAACGAACTCTGTGATGTAACTCTGACATTTAGGAGAAGATGAAAACAGAGAGGAGCACTCGTAAATATTTGAATACAGCAGTTTAACCTCACCGACAGCAGATAACGGAGAACAGTTTAATGATAGTGCTGCAGTCGTTGGCAGCGACGCTACAGGAGAACCAGGATACTTTGGCTAAGCCGGTTAGCATGAGCACGCTAGTGGTGCGTCTGCCAAAACATTCCAGGTGGAACTCGCACTAGAATTATTGTTCCACATGTCTGAGTGAGTGGATTATTAAACTGTTTTGACCTGAACTGATACACCTGGTGTAAATCATTCTTTGGGATAAACAACTATATAACTGTTCTTCAGTATTCATTGCCATCATTTCTTTATCGACTGAAACATTTTATGCTTCAAGGAAGTGCAGAGACATTAGAGCAGCATTAAAGAAAGTGTAATTTAATGATGTTCTCTCCCTTCAGCTCGTCTAATTCAATACATCATCCAGCTCCGGTCTGTTTCCTCTCCTTCCTCCTCTCCGTCTACTAAACCAGAAAACATCCAAACTGACAAGCCTGTCACACCAAAACCCCGTCCAAACATCCAGGACGTGACGCTAGAAAACATACAAAACATATAAAACATAGAAAACATATAAAACATATATTACATGTGTCAGTGTTGACCTGACGCACGATACTGTGAGTGTAAAATCAAGAATCTTACAGGGTCAAAGCATCAGAAGGTGTGATGGTGACAGACAACAACATACAGAACATGTACACAACTAAATCCAATAAAGAGCTAACACACACACACACACACACACACACACACACATCTCTAGATAATCAATAACGACACGGACTACAAGGTCACATTAAGACCCCCAACTGAGAGACCTGATGTTTCAGCTCTGTACCGTCCTTAAGACCACACACACACACACACACACACACACACACACACACACACACACACACACACACACACACACACACACACACACACACACGTTTCAGTGTTTTCACTGTTACTTTGCGTGTAAATGAATATCCTGCATGTTCATCGTTAACGTTTCTTGCTGCTGACTCATCCACCTCCAGAGTTTTTGATATAAACTGATCAGAAGCTTCTTGATTTTAAAGGAAACAGAGTTAATTTTCTGCCGACACTCATCTCGTTATCGATTTAATCTTCAAATTATCGCCTCAATTAATGAATAAATGGTTCAGTCTTTCAAGTGTCAGAAGACGGTTTCAAACGTTTCCACGGTGACGTCTTGTTGTAGATGTTCAGTTTATAAAGAGATAAAGAAGAAAAGCAGCTAAATAATCACAATTAAAAACTTTTTTTTTGCTTGAAAAATGACAAATGAATCAAGTCTCTACATAGTTTCCAGTCGTGTTTCGGTGTAATTGTGTAACGTGAACAGAACAAACCGGCGGCTGGATGTGAGCGAGGCGACGGAGGGACTGCAGAAGAGGAGGAGAGGTGGGAAATTCCACTGGTCTTGTGTTGCTACTCGGCTTTCTTTCTATTCTTTGATCCGTCGCTCTTTCTTTCCCTCTGGCCCCACTTGCCCCCTTCCCTCGCTCTCTATCCCTCTCTCTCTCTCTCTCACTCTTTTTGTGTTCTTTCAGTATGTCTCTCGCCCCCGCTGTTCCACTTCTCTCTCTCTGTTTTACTTTCCCTTTTTGTCCTCTTTTGTCTCGCTCTATTTTTTTTTTTCTCGCGCGCTCGCTCATTGTTCAGTCGCTCACACTGGACAGATTTATTCTTTATTCATTTTAATTTTTTTTATTATTTGTTCCCTTTTCCTCACACACACACACACACACACACACACACACAGAGTTATCACATGATAAACGGCTGTTAGCAGAACTTTCCAGACAGATTAAACGCAGCGAGAGTTGATGCGACGAGAGAAAAAACCAAGTATAAAAGTGTGAAACAGAAGCGGAGCGTCTGCTGCTGTCTGCTACTGAAAATATGAAGATTTTGTGAATATTTTGTTGCTTTATTTTAACTTTTATCCTTTTGGGGAAACTCATCCATTTCGCTGTTACTCCAAGTTTTGCAGATTTTAATTAAAAGTAAAGCGAAGAAGACGACAGTTTGACAGAATAAAAGCTTCAACGGAGAAAGGAAATAATAAATAAAGCTAAAATACAGGAAGGAGAACGATTCTTTCATAATAAAATCCTTGAAATTTGTCTGAAGCGTCGAGTCAAACTGTCAAGTTGCTCAAATGTCAGATTCATATTTCTATTGTTTTCATTTTAAACTACATTTTTCCATTTTAGATTTATTTATTATGTCTCTAAAGTACAATAACTACATTTATATTTGAGATGCAGGTTTTAACAGCTTATTCATGCAGAGATTCATGTTGTTGATACTGATGTATATTTATATATTTCTCTATTTTAACCGTTACAGGCTGATAATTAAACTGATATCTTGCAGATTCTTGCAAACAAAGAACCAGCTGAAAGAGAAGGAGAGTTGTTAAGTACAGGTGCTGATAAGGGACAAACAGCTGGTTTTGAGTTTCCTCTGGGAAACAGAACACATGTTGACGTGGCCCAAATCTTCTCATCCTCATCCTCATCATCCTCCTCATCGTCTCTACTGTCTGCCGTCCACATGGCGAGCGCCGCTATGTTTATGATTTCACGTTATTGTTGCTTTTCTTATTAAACCAGCGCATGCGTAGCAGTTTACGACCTCAGCGGCGTTCACGCTGGAGCGGATAAATGTCACCATCAAACATGGATGTGAAGCGTCGACACAATAAACATCAGATCTGACTTAACAAACAAACAAACAACACACAGCTTTAAGGTTTGTAATGAGCAAAAATCATCTGAAAAGACAGAAGATGAAGCAGCTTTTAGTGCTGTAACATGAAAATAATGCAGTCATGTTCATCAGACATCCAGTTATAAACAAGGATACACCCTCCACCCTGTGTAACATATCAAGGGAACACACACACACACACACACACACACACACAAACACACACACACATATAAACACGCCCTGCAGCTTCGTATGAAACCGACTGTGTAGGAATCTTCTTCCTCTGCGCTGCAATCTATTGGACGCCTCGGCTGATTTATCTCCACTGCAGTGTGTGTGTGTGTGTGTGTTTATATGTGTGTGTGTGTGTGTGTGTGTGTTATGAGCGCCACATACTGTATGATGCATCCATCATGTTTATAGGTCACATTATGCTTTTTCTAACTGCGGTGTGTGTGTTGATTGCAGCCGCCGTTCAGGACAGAGAGTGTATCAGTGATACTGACTGGATTCCTGATGGGAGTGTGTGTGTGTGTGTGTGTGTGTGTGTGTGTGTGTGTGTGTGTGTGTGTGTGTGTGTGTGTGTGTGTAAGTTTGCATTAAGCCTATTACACATTATTAAAGGATGGACATGCTACTTAAGACTCTGCAGTGCACCCTGGGATTGAATGGACTGCTCTGTGCCTGCATTGGGAGGGCGTCTTCACTGTGACTCTGGAGCAGCTCGTCTATTAACTATTATTATTATAACGATTACTTTCATTATCAATCTGTTGATCACTTTCTTGATTAACTGACTAGTTGTTTAGTCAATAAAATGTCAGAAAATGGTGAAAAATGTCACCCGAGATGTCCACAAACCAAACATAGAGTATAGTTTACTGTCAGAGAGACGAAAGAAAACAGAAAATATTCACATCTGAGAAGCTGGAAGAAGAATTTAGATGTTTAGTCTTTAAAAAAAAGACTCAATAACAAAAGACAGAGTGTGATGACGGTGTGAAGTAGCAAGGGATCATGGGAGTTGTTGTCTTCTTTGTTTTTTATCCGCAGAGGTCTCCTCCTCTCCAGAAACAAACGTACACGCAGATTAAAATCGTTAAAATACTAATTAAAGCTGTTTCACCCAAAAAAAAAAATCAATATTTCTCCGACGATGTTTGGTGACCACCGGACTTCCTGGAGGGGCTGTTAGCCGAGCTGCTGCTAACGTTTGTCCAGTTTATTTCTCTGATAACTTAAGATCCAGACGTCCAATGACTAAAATCCTTCCTCCGGCTAAAAGATATAGTTAAAAACCACCTAAATTTATCATGAAAATGTGGCTTAAAACTGAATAAAAGTCCATTTATAACAGTTTGTGTGGAACAACCACAACGCCGATGTATTATCTTGTATGTGTGTAAGTTACTCTTTGGTAGACGCCATTGTAGCGGACAAACACAGCGCCGCCGTATGCATCTGGTGCGTGTTTACTCTTTGGTAGAGGAGATATGACGCCATCGACAGGCGACCAAATGAAACGGTCCGTTACTTTGATTAAATTACAGATTTCTCTGGGTTTGAAAACTGTTGGAAACATTTGGGATAATGTAAGTACACAACTCAACAACATATATAACATAGGACTAGTTGTTTTTACACATTTTAATGTGGAATAATTACATATTATAGCTTTAATAGTTAGCAACTAATTGATTAATTGGTCACTTCTGGTCTCTCATGCTCACGTCTTCTCACAATCTACATTTTCTGAACTTATTCTTTCTTTTTCAGCTTGTATCTCTTGTTTTCCTCCTCCTCCCTCCTCTTCCTCCTCCTCCTCCTACTCTCTGCCTGCGTATTTTCCAGCTCTTCTGCTTCCTGTAAAACCAGTCAGGTTTTGGTCAGACAGCCAATCAATTAATCACATGCGGTGAGTCAACGCTGACCAATGACAGCCAGTGATTCAGACCTTTAGTCGTTCTGTCAGACACTCGGTGAGGTTGATAAATCATTCAGGACGTCTTTCGTGTTCTTTCTTTCTGCTTTTTGTTGGTCTGAAGGAAAAAAAAAAAAAAATCACCTTAAACTGCTTTGTTTGAGTCTTCATTCATGTTGAAGTCGTTCTGTAATCGATCAATCGTTTCCATCCCTGGTCGGGATTAGATCTGAATAATTCAGAGTGAATTTATTCGGTTTTTTTGAAGGAAATCATCACATTTAGATTTGAGCCTTTTTACTGACGCAGCAGAAAAACGCAGAAGGATTTAAGTTAAAGGAGACGCAGAGAGAGAGAGAGAGAGAGAGAGAAGGTCGTGATGGATTAAACCTCTGCATGTGTGTGTGTGTGTGTGTGTGTGTGTGTGTGTGTGTGTGTGTGTGTGTGTGTGTGTGTAGATATCTCCGTCCAGCCCTGAAGACATAGAACGACACACACAGACTTACAATAAACCAGCTTCATATTACGCACATCTGCAAGCAGCAGCACACCTGTCCTATAGGTGTTAATTACACACACACACACACACACACACATAAACACACACACATACACACATATAAACACACACACACACACACACACACCAAATAAAGAGATCTGATCTGAAAGGGTCTCACAGAAGTCGTTGTTAGTTTTTATGTACAGTCTTGTTTCTAACTCAGTTGTGCAACTGAGAAGTTTCATTATCGATTAAACTGCTGATTATTTATTTGATTCATTGTTTTGTCCATAAAAATGTCACATTGACACTAAGTCCTGGGAGACGACATCAAGTCCAAAAGATATTCAGTTTATAATCATATAAAACAGAGAAAAGCAGCAAATCATCACATGTGAGAAGCTGCAACCAGAGAATATTTGGCATTTTTGCATTAAAAAAATGATGATTAATAAATTAATCGACTAATAGTTGCTGCTCATCAGTTGTTCATCTTTTGTATTGATGGTTTAAACAGCCGTAGAGGTCAAACTGTGGGTCATATAAACTAAACTAAATGAGGAACCAGAGGCGCCTGATGTAGCGCCTCCTACTTCACAGCTACGATCCATAACGCATCAACCTGAACAGAACCAGAGACGTACAGAGTATCAACACTGGGAGCAGCGTGATGCTCCACCAGTAGACTCCTCACAGCTGGTGGAACTGATGTCTGCTGCACAGTTTCACTACATTTTAAAGGACTGTTGCACTTCTTGTAACTGAAAACTCGCCAACTGATGCCTCTCTGCTGATCACATGATCCCTTCACCTCGCAGGTCGTAGCGGTCCGTGGAGAGTCTCTCAGGTTGTATTAGACTGTAGAGGGCAACGCAGAAAATGAACGTGCTGGACTGTTTGATGGTTTTATCGTACGACAGTGTTTCCTGTATACAGGCTCCACCTGAGCGACTCACTCAGGTAGATAAAAGTCTGTCTGAGCTGCAGAAACTGAGTGAAGCCTGAATATGAGGCGTTTATGGAGCATCGGTTAATTATAGCGTCCACCGATAGCCTGAATATGAGGCGTTTATGGAACATCGGTTAATTATAGCGTCCACCAATAGCCTGAATATGAGGCGTTTATGGAACATCGGTCAATTATAGCGTCTACCCATAGCCTGAATATGAGGCGTTTATGGAACATCGGTCAATTATAGCATCTACTGTAGCCTGAATGTGAGGTGTTTATGGAACATCGGTCAATTATAGCGTCCATCAATAGCCTGAATATGAGGCGTTTATGGAACATCGGTCAATTATAGCATCTACTGTAGCCTGAATATGAGGCATTTATGGGACATCGGTCAATTATAGCGTCTACCGATAGCCTGAATATGAGGCGTTTATGGAACATCGGTCAATTTTAGCGTCTACTGATAGCCTGAATATGAGGCATTTATGGAACATCGGTCAATTATAGTGTCTATCGATAGCCTGAACATGAAGCGTTTATGGAACATCGGTTAATTATAGCGTCCACCGATAGCCTGAATATGAGGCGTTTATGGAACACCGGTTAATTATAGACCTGAATGGTAGCCCCCCCCCAGCGATACTAATATTGCAACAGTATGGTAGGGATGACTAATGGTGCTTTCACAGTGTATTTACACAATGAGATTTTTGATAACTAATCATCAGTAATGTTGATATAATGACTAAGTGTATAAAGGTAAATAATAGAGCAGCTAGAACAGTCTGGTAAGTTCAGAAAATGACATCATTTTCCTGTAATTCAGCCTTTAAAACCAGGAAAAGACTCATGATATACCACCATATTAGTATCCGTATCCATATAATATCAATATACTGGCCAGTCCTACCTGAAGTCTGTAGGTTTTTAATATATTGGAAGTTTGGTTTGGAAGCCAATCTTGGTCCAATATACGACTTACATGAGTGTGATGTGGAGACTTGAAGCCTCCAGTGAAGGAGGAGACATCTGGTGTCCAGCAGTTCAACTTGTGAAATGAAATAAATTTGCATATTTATAGTTTCTGTAATTTTTAAAGGAGGGAGAAGGACGAGATTCCATTTTAAGGATTTTAATGTGGTAATTATACTTTTTTTTTTTCTTGAATAACCCGTATCAGACAGACATTATTATTCCAAGCAGAGTATTATTATATGTCTTAATAAATGTGTGGATTGAATCTTTAAATGACCAGAACATTTAGTGCGATTACACTGATCATAACACAAGATTTTATCTGATCACAACCGCTTTTTGTGGGTTGACACACGACCACCACAGAGACTCACACAATGTGGCAATACTCCCCACACACACACACACACACACACACACACACACACACACACACACACACTGAGCTCACACAATGATGCAGTACATAAAAAATGCATGACAAACCCTCTGAGTCCCTGTTCTCATGAGCACAGTGAACCCCCCACTCACACTCACACACACTCACACACACACTCACACGCACTCACACACACGCTCACACACACAGGTGTGCTGGGGGGGGGGGGGGGGGGTGGGGTTGTCTCCATCACTTATCCACCAGCTGTCAGACTCCGCCCCTCCCCAAATCCATTACCATGGCAACCACATAAATAATAGAGGCTGCAGTGCATGCTGGGAGACCCATCAGGCCAGAAAGGCTGAATCACATTACAGTCGACTTACATAATGTGAAACAGTCAGTGATGTGCTGCTGCTGCAGCGTGTTTCCTCTCAGACGTCTTTACAGTGACACATGATCCAGATAATCGATCCTAAAAACCAGCGTTTAATAAAACACTCGCAGCATCTCCCATAAAAACAACACGTTCATGAACCGACTCATTATTTCACCTCAAAGACGTGAAAAACTCCTTGTTTAAGACAATAAAAGCTTTTTTTAAAACGTTTTGTTGAGATGCAGCGATTATATTCAATATGTTCATTCTTGGATTGAAGATTAAAGTCTGATTAGAGCTGCAACTAATGATTATTGTCATTAGCGATTAATCTGCAGATTATTTTCTTAATTAATCGATTAATCATTTGGTAAAAAGGTGAAAAACACTCATCACCACATCTTAGAGCACAAGATGTTGTCATCAAACGTCTTATTTTATCAAACCAACAGTCAAAAACCCACAAATATTAATTCATGACCAAGAGAAGCAACATATTCTCACATTTGAGCCACATTGAACCAGCAAATATTTGATATTTTCACTTGAAAAATGACTTAAAGGTTTATTCAACAATCAAAATAGTTGCGGATTAATTTTCTAATTGATTAATTCACTTATGTATGACATTTAACTTGAAAATATCATTAAAAATAAAGTAGCTGGTGTCAGTTTTACTACAAACTGGATCTTTATATTTACTATTGTTGTTTATCAGTCATAGTAACATGATGTTCATCCAGGTGAGAAAAATAAAAGCACAACTACAGGAAGTAAGTGATCAGTTAATGGTTTTTACCCCGTCAGGCTGATTATTATTACTGACAATGAAGAACAAAACAAAAGTCACAACATCCACATTAACCCGACTTCTATCTCCACCACCGCCTCAAAACAACAAGTTTAACTCCTCTGTCAGACATTCAGCTCAGTCACTGCTGCAGCGTCTCTGAGCAAAACGCCGAATCCACAGAAAAGACTCAGAACTACAGGAGAGAGAGAAAGATCATCAGCTGACTGAGTTTACCTGTTAACGTCGTGTCTGAGTCGCTCCTCTCACAGAAAGGCCAAGAGACAGTTTCAACCTGCAGCAGCCTGCACACAGAGAGAGAGAGAACGCCGTTATTACACACCTCTCATCACCTGCTGCATCCTCCTTTAACTTCACATCTCTGTCCATCCAGCTGCTCTGAAACATGGAGACAAACAGCAAAACATTTTCTGCTGTGAGACAAACTGCAGCAGGAAGTAAAGCTAAGGCAGTCAGTGCTTCCTGGGCTGTTTGCGTTTATGCGCCTTAATCCAATCAGACTTTTATTATAGTGCTGCAGTCCACAGAGCAGCAAAGACAAGAAGAAAACATTTAAACGTCAGTTTGAAACATCAATCGGATGCTCAGAAAGAGGAAAAATACATGTAAGAACTAGTAGAGGAAGTGAGTTATAATATTACTATGATTTATAGTGCAGGACACACACATATCTGATATTTATACTTCAAAAAAAAAAGAGCAATAAGAATCATAAGCGGCAGTAAAATATCAAGACTCCATTTGTCAAATTACAGATGATTAGTTAAGAGCCTGTAAACACAGTCAGTGATACTTTATGGCAGCAGTTTGTCTTCATCTGTTTCCTGTTTTTAAAGACATTCACACACATTCACATATATTCACATCAGTGGGCACAAGTTTTAGTTTCAGCTTCTCTCAGCAGATGGAGTCTCGCGTGTCATCACACACACACACAAACAAACACACTGTGAGCTGTTTGTTTGTGTGTTTATGGCGTGACGGCGACGTTCAGACGAGGCCGAACAGATGAAGGTTAAAAAAGAAGAAGAAGAAGAGGAGGAGGAGGAGGACAAACAGAAGGAGGGCGGGAGGTGAGAGTGTCGGGCCCTGCAGCTGTCCACACATTCACACCATACTGTGAGAGAACACACACACACACACACACACACACACACACACACACACACACACACACACACACACACACACACACACACACACACACACACACACACACACACACACACACACACACACACACACGCTGTAATACCATCAGACAGAAGGTTATGCAGATGTAGCTACATTATGGCTTATTAAGGTGTTGCTGAACTCAGGCTGATACAACACGCTGCCATCTGTGTGTGTGTGTGTGTTGTTATATCACCTGTATTGTCTATACACACACACACACACACACACACACACATAAACACACACTGACAGTTAGCTGTTAGCCTTTGCTAATCATAGATGTGCATCCTCTCATTAAGCTCCAGGTGAACAAAATTACATTTAAAACCATCAGACTGATGTTCTGATGTTTTATATGATACTAAATAAAACTGCAACCTTTAATTGATTAATTAATTAGTCAATTATTACATCATTTCAGTTAGTTTTCAAGCAAAAACACCAAATATTTGATGGTTGCAGCTTCTCAAATGTGCTGATTTGCTGTTTTTCCTTTTTAAATCTGACGGTTAATTGAATATTTTAACATTTTAGAAGCAATTAAGAGAGCTTGGAGAAGTTGTGAATGTCACGTTTTCACTATTTTGTCACATTCAGTCTAAACAATGAATGGACTAACGGAGAATATAAGTGTCAGATGAATCTCTCTTCATGTTTCAAACACATTGTGTGGTTATGATAAGATCATATTGAGTTCTTGTATCGTCTACTGTCACTATGAAACACCTGTGAGTTACCTTCAGCTCCGTTACTGCAGCAGACTGAGCAGCTTTAGCTTTAAATTAGCTTTGTCTGTTCAAGTCAAGGCTGAGACGTCGACGAGATCAACCTGTTGCTCTCTGAACCTCCGACCGACTGACTGACCGTCTGTGTGTGTGTGTGTGTGTGTGTGTGTGTGTGTGTTTGTGTGTGTGTGTGTGTGTGTTAGTGAGCCGCGAGGTAAAACTCACCGTACAATAAGTCAGACTACTTGTGCGTGTAATGAAGTTGGAAGTCAAACGGGAGAGTAATTGTGTTTCATGGCTGCGGGCCTAATTATTCCCGCTGAGCGCTGCGATACGTGATGAATGCTGACAAGAAGCTGGCGGAGACGCACACACGAGGAAATATGTCGGGATCTCACATTAAACGTTTGTTTTTTTGGACGTTTTTCAGCTGTAAATCAGATTAACAGGCTCCAGTTTAGAGAGGTTACTGGTTTAATGGCTGCGAAATATAAAACAGCTTCATTATTTTGTATCAGTAGTATAATTTTGTTTTAAATAACTTTTTTTCTCCTGATCAAACCGTCCAATCAGCCTTTATCATCTAATGACATGTCAGAATGTGATAACACCTGATTAAGGGCTGAAAACTAATGATTTCATTATCAATTAATCTGCAGATCATTTTCTTGATTAATTGATTTATTGTTTGGTCTATAAATGTCAGAAATGAGGCGACGTCTTCAGATGTTTCATCCAAAACCACCAAAATATTCAGTTTAGTATCATGTGTAACAAAATAAAAGCATTAAATCTTTATTTTCACATTAAAAGAAGCTGAAAACAACAAATTCTTGGCATTTTACTTAAAAAGACTTAAATAATTATTAGATTCAAGATCCAAATTGTTGCCAAAGTGAAGAAATAAAGTCAAAAACCCAAAGCAATTCACTTTACTGTCACATGTGACAAAGAAAACAGCAGATATTTGGCTTTTTTGCTTTAAATTATTAACAAACCACTTTTCAGTTATCAAAATAGCTGCTGATGATTAATTTTTCCCTTTAATGTAACAATAACAGTACTGAATATACGCCAGCTATAATGTGAATATGAGGGAGGGGGGGCACGTTGAGGGCGAGTTGACGCGCTTGGCCGGCCATCTTTAAAATTTGGCGAGGGAGGAGGGTGTCGTTGTTGTATTTCTGTTGAAGCGGAGGCGAGAACACGGATAGAAACATCCGCCTGAGGAAGACGGAGAAACAGATGCAGCTGAGAAACAGAGAAACAGTGAGAGAGGAATAAAATACAGACCATAATATGAAGATGAAGAGAGAGAGAGAGAGAGAGAGAGCAGCCGTCGCCGCCCATCATGTCCAGTTTAACCAACTGGTTCTTTCTAATGTCCAGATTCTTCTCTGGTTCTTTTATTCCTCTGTGACAGTAAACTGAATCATCTTTAAAGACGTCACATCAGGCAACAAAGTTTTTATAAACCAAACTAATCAATTCATGGAGAAAATGATCCAAAGATTAATCGATAATGGAAATAACTGCAAGTTGCAGCTCCAGTCTCACAAACCTCACTACTGCATACAAAACAAGAAGAAGAAGAAGAAGAAGAAGAAGAAGGAGAAGGAGAAGAATCAACCAATTTTTTCTTTAAAATATTTGTTTTCTTCAAATTATATTTCATATGTTATATGTGCTCTCCATGAACACATATACATAAATATATATATTGTATTGTTGTATATTTTATACAACAAATACGAGTAATGAGTCATTTTCTGTAGAACATTTTAAAATCATGTTTATAAACTATTTATATAAAATTAGGAGAAAAATCAAGGTGAAAAAACGATGTTAAATATATGTTTGAGACTCTCCAAACTGATCATTATGATTAAATGTATTGATTATATTCACAGCTGTATTATAAACTGCACGTCTCTGTGCTGCTGTTCATCCTTCAACATGCTAATAAACGTTACAGCAGATAAACAAGAAAATAATGATTTAAATCAGCTTCATTGTTTCTAAAACTTAAAACGTGATTTCGAGCTAATCTCCATGTTTCACACACGACTTCCAACTGATTCTCAAATGTTTTTATCACAAACATAAAGCACTTTTTTTTATAATTAATTCTGATTTATAAAGTCTCCTCCTGCTGCTAAACGTGAGAGGAAGAGAGAGAGAGAGCGAGAGAATCCCTCCGTCGGAAAAAACAGGAGAAAGATGAAAATATAAGAGAGGAAGTGGAGAGGGGAGAGAGAGAGAGAGAGAGAGAGAGAGAGAGAGAGAGAGAGAGAGAGAGAGAGACTTCCTCCGTTTGACAGTGAGAGAGATGAAGCGGTATTTATAGATAACAACATTACTGCTGCTCCACCGGTTACGTCAGACCGGGCCGGAGGAGGAGAGGAATGAACAACAGATGAAGAGGAAGAGATGAAGGGATGGAAAAGGAAAGGCTGAAGAAATGGAAAGTGGAGAGAGAGAGAGAGGAAGAGAGGGAGTAGATTAAGAGAGAGAAGAAGAAGAACATGTGGAAGAGATGAAGACAAAGAAGAAAAGAGAAGGTTGAAAAGAGGCGAATAAAAGAAAGAGAGCAGGATGAAGAGTAGAAGTGTGACATGATGGTGGTGGAAGAAGAGATGGAGGAAAAAGAGGGATGAGGCAGGAAGAAGAGGAGCGTTTGGCGTGCTGTCTTTGGCCGTGTGGAAGTGTTTCAGCGGGTCATATCTGTAGAAATGATCTCATGATGTTGGCATCTGAGAATATCACGATGGGTCGTAACACTGCTGGAACTTCCCTCCTTCCAACAGAGAGGAAAAAAAAAACCCTGAATCACATCTACAGACCTTCATCAGTGGTCGAGTATTGATTATTTTCATTATTGATGACTCTGGAACGCAACAAAGTGCCTTTACTCATCTACTGTACTTGGTGTCCATAGTAACAGTGGAAGAGGTTTTCCTCGCTGTAATCATTCCTCCTGTTCATACTGGATATTAAAAGATCCTTCAAATGTGCTTTCAATGGAAGTGATGGAGGCCAAAATCCACAGTTTTGTCATTTAAAAGTTGATGTGAAGCTTCTATTCAGCTTCAGCAGTCTGAGTTAGTCATATCAAGTGGATATCTGACACATTTACAGTCTTTTTAGCATCAAATTCCTTCTTTGTTTCCTCGGACAGTGTTTCCCTGTTGAGCTGCAGGTGGAAGTATAGTAACAAAAAGAGGAACTTTGGCACTAAAAAGACTGTAACGTTGAAAGATATCTACTTGATTTGACTCCTTTGGACGCTGAAGCTTCATATGAGCTTCAGATAAACTTTGAAATACATTTTGTCCTCCATCACTTCCATTGTAAGGTCATCATGAAGGGATGACAGCAAGAAAAACAGGTTTCATGTTCATTTGAGCTCCTGACTGTTGTCCTTTAAGTGATTAATTGTCCATAGAAAAGAGATTAACACCAGTTTTTATAGACTAATTGATTAATTGACAGATAAGATTTGAACTCTAATTATCCCACATGAGGAAATAAGAAAGAAAGAAAGAAAAAGTAAAGAAATTTAAGTAATAAGACAAACTGTTTTAATACTAATAAAGTCCATCAAGAGTCGGTGCCTGACATTTAAAATTTGTCAGTTTTACTTCCTCACTATATTGTAAATTCCTCAAAAAAGTTCAGTATAAAGTCAGTTTAAAGAGGTTGTGATCTGTAGCGCAACAAGCTAACGAAGCTGTAAACAGAACCACAAAACCAAAAACTATTAAAAACACGTCAGTGAGTCACACCACTGCTCTGGGTGACATGTTCCTTCATCATGAAGAGTTTTATCACGTTAGTTTGTTTAGAAACGGCTCCAAAGACGAATAACAGCATCATGTTTTCAGTCTTCAGACAGTAGTTCTGTGTAAGGCAGACACTACTGAGCATGTGCAGGATCACAGCTCCTTTTACAGCTTCGATAGCTTGTTGTGCTACATATCAAACCTCTTGACTTTGTACTGAAGTTATTTACAAGGCACAATGTAGGAGCAGCGTTCCTGCACATGCTCAGTAGCGTCTGCATTACACAGAACTACTCTCCAGAGACTGAAAACATGATGCTGTTATTAGTCTTTGGAGCCGTTTCTAAACAAACTAACGTAATCAAACTCTTCATGATGAAGGAACATGTCACCCAGTGCAGCGATGTGACTCACTGACATGTTTTTAATAGTTTTCTGGACAATAACGGAGGATTAAGATATATCAGGCTGTAGATACACACACAATACTTGTTAGTAGATCAGTTCATTGCTGGTTTTGTTCTGCACAATTTGCAATTTAAGAAGAATTTAGAGGAAAAATAGCTCAGATTTGAGAGGTTTTGACCTCCAGATTTGGAGAAGAAGTGTCTGTTGTAAAGGTGTTAGACCAGTGGAACGTACAGAGTCAGGTGTTATATCACACACACACACACACACACACACACACACACACACACACACACACACACACACACACACACGCGCGCTATGAACCCGTTCACCTTGTCCATGTGTTGAGTGTTTGTGTTGATCAGACAGTCGACCGTCAGTCGAGGCAGGGTCACCTCACACACTCGTGTTCATCTCCCAGCTGACACACACACACACACCATCCAACAAAAACCATCTACAGTATGTAATCACATTATGATGTCATGCAACACACACACCCACACACACACACACATGCATATACACACACAGCATTTCTCTCTATGGATGCAAGGCTGCAGGGTGTGAATGCAATACTTCAACGGTGAAATATTCAGCAAGCACACACACACACACACACACACACACACACACACACACACACACGGCTGGTTGATCACAGTAGACTGAAGTGTGACACACAACGAATCTCTGCACCTATTTTCACTTTCTGCTGTTTTATACTTTTATGCGTTTATGATTTATTTATCTTTCAGGTTTTTGCGGCTCATGTGTGTTTGAAGTGTGTGTGTGTGTGTGTGTGTGTGTGTGTGTGTGTGTGTGTGTGTGTGTGTGTGTGTGTGTGCATAAGAATGAAAGAGTGTGTGTGTGAATTATTGGAAGGTGTGGTTGGTCCCAATGAGTGGGTGGTTCCTTCGCCATATGGTCTCTGGGCTAAACACACACACACACACACACACACACACACACACACACACACACACACACACACACACACACACACACAGATGATGTCAGCTCTCAAGAAGCTGAGATTTGGCCTTGACTGTATCTTCACTATCAGCAGCCTGATATTCTCTGATAATTTCACGTTAAGGTTTGTGTTTGTCAGCTTTCAGGAATTAAACAACGGACATTTCCATCCCAAGAAGCCTGGAAATGAAGATTAAATGCTGAAACAACTGATTGATTGATCGGTCAGTCGATCAAGAAGAATATAACTGGAAACAGGAAATACCAGCTGGTTCCACCCTGTCAAATGTCTGTGCTTTTTTCTCTTATATTGATATATTGATCTCCAGTATTTTGGGGTTTTGGACATTTTTAGCCATGTTAGCTGCGATGTCAGTCACTTTGTCCAGACTGAAATATCTCAACAGCTGCAGGATGGATATCAATGACATTTTATATGTTCATTCATGGTCCTGAGAGGATGCATCCTGCAGACTCTTCCTCCGGCGCCACCAGCAGGGCAAAGTTTTCACTTATCTAGTAAAAAAATCTCTACACCTACTGAATGTATCAGCGCTCAAAGTTGTCCAGATATTTGTGGTGAATTTTCTCAGTAACTATGGGATGGATTGCCATGAACTTTAGCAACATTCATCCTCAGGACGAACTGAAATAACTTCTTCTCTGGTGTCATCATCAGGTCATAATTTCTGTCTGTGCTTTGATTTCTTTGACTAAAAAGCCGCAAAACTAAAAACATCTCCATCATCCTCAGCTGTACTTTGCTTTTAGTGCTAATTAGCAAACATTAGCATCCTTCACCGAATCATCATGGTAACCATGGTGATCATTACACCTGCTTAACATCAGCGTGTTAGCATCGTCAGAGCCTCTCAGAGCTGCAGGGCTGTAGACTCTCAGTCTTGTTTCAACTAAATAACTGAGTGAAAAACAATCTATATATTAATCAGTGATGGAAATAATAATTAGTTGCAACCTTAAAGCAGACGATTGTTCTTTGGGAGCATTAATGGTTCAGTCAGACTGCATGTTCATGTCTATGTGGAACAAGACCAGACACATTTGTAAATTGACCCACCTGACTGAACTTGTTTAATACCTGCACAGCAAAATAATACAATAAGCAGAGAAGAAGAGATGCTGGTTGACTGCAGTGAGTGAAAGGACAGAGGATGATGACGGTGACATGTTTGATAAATGATTGTATAATTTACAATTTTGCAGACTGTTGTTGTTAGCACGCTAGCCATGCTAACTCCTGCAGTTTATGTTTACAATCCCATCCATGCTATTTCCCGTCCCCCCCTCCTCTCCGCATCCAAGCATCATCTAGTACAACTTGAGGCTGAAGCCAATATGGAAGCACCTTCATTTCCACTGACGGCCGCTAGACGCTCCACCTGACTCCCATTCAAACAGTAAAAGTTAAGTAGCTAACGTTAGCCCAAGAATGCAGCGCTCGGTGTTCCCAGTAAGCTAGCGTTAGCTTAGGTCTGAGGTAGCACGGCGTGTTTCCAGAGCGTGAAAGGCAAGACCCCGCACTCCTTATCTGGAAGGCTCCAAATGGAAAAGATGGCGCCGACCATAAGTTGCAACTCTGAGCTTCAAACTGGCTCCAGTGAAACCAATGATGCTACGTCCATCTTTCTTCTCTCTATAAATACTCAATCATTTTTTCAATGAGTCATTATGGTCTCAATCGCTAAATTCAGGCCCTCTAATAAGTATGCTGGTGGTCTTTTTGAAAATTATTGCTCCATTAATAAAATTTGAAGACTTATAGTAGCTTTGATGTCTGCTGTGTGGGCGTTGATTGACAGCTGTGATTGACAGTTGGCTCACCTGATGCTTGCCCCGGCTCCAGGACTCACACTGAGTCAGACATGCCCTGTTAGCGCAATTTAGCTAAAGTAGCTAACGTTAGCCCAAGGGTGCAGCGCTCTGTGTTCCCAGTAAGCTAGCGTTAGCTTAGGTCTGAGGTAGCGCGGCGTGTTTCCAGAGCGTGAAAGGCAACACCCCGCACTCCTTATCTGGAAGGCTCCAAATGGAAAAGAAACTGGCTCCAGTGAAACCAATGACGCTACGTCCAGCTTTATATATACAAGCCATGTTCGCACCACGTGAGTAAATTTCACCAGTTGGATTGCAGCTTTAGGCAGAAAGAGGAAGATATCATCGTCATGTTTGCTACAGCGCCAGCATAAAAACTACAACATGAGCTGTGTGAAGTGTTCCTGAGCTGAACTGTCTGCAGGTCGAGCTTGTGGCTGCAGTAAATACACTCTAACAGATCAGAGCTGACAGGAAACTAATTAAATGACACTGACGTTAACCCTCATGGAGCTGCACCTGTCTGAGCTTCTTCCTCTAAAGTTCCCTCCTGGTTTAATGAAACTGAGGTGAAGCGGCGCAGGTCAAACAGGATTTCAGTCTTCTCTCCGGGTCTGATCTTCTGATCCTGCAACATGCTGTTAACAGCTTAGACCACGTCCACACTAAGCATCTTTTTCTCTCCGTTTTGTTCCTCCGTCCAGACTAAAACGGCGTTTTTCTCCCCAGAAAACGGAGCTTTTTTTCCAGAACGGCCTCCAGAATGTGTCAATCTTTGTAGAAATTCTGTCATATCGGTGACAAATCAGACGGCGGCGCCGCGTTTCATTGGAAGAGGACGAAGAAGAAGTAGAAGTAGACTCTAACAGCTTGTTCAGAGTTAAACGCAGCTATCTACCAATCTGTAATCTGCTGCAATGAAATAAACGTCAGGAAGCCATCACAGAAACAGAAACCATTTCTTCTTCGCTGGTTTTCTGTGTCTGACTTGCTCATCTGTCCTCCACACATGCCCAGAAGAGGAAAAAAAAAAAAAAAATCACCCATTTAGGCGTCTTAATGTGAACGTTGGCGTTTGCAGAAACGTGCTGACACTCCTGCTGTGGATGCATGTCGTGTTTTTTTTTTTTAAGAATCTATCCGGCTTCATGTAGACGTCGTCTTACAGATGCACCAGCCGCCCTTCCTTCCTTCCTTTCATCTGCCTTCACACACTTGCAGAAAAACAATCCATCCAGGATTCATCCAGTCAGCCTGTTTCATGGAGAGAGAGAGAGAGAGAGAGAGAGAGAGAGAGAGAGAGAGAGAGAGAGAGAGAGAGAAGGAGAGAGCTCGCAGTTTTGTGCTGTCAGGGTCGGTCTAGACGGCGTGCTCAGCAGGCCCAGCAGCCTCGCAGGCAGACAGACGATCCATTATTCAGCTGCTGGAAGGCTTATGGCTGCTCCACAGCCAATATTACTATTTATGTTGGTACTGTGTGTGAGAGTGCCCCTCGCTGCAAAGACAAATAATCCATCTTAATGAGTAATTCGGTTCATTATTGATCGTAGAAATGTCCTTACAGTATGTGGTAAAAAGGATCCGAGTTACAGAATTCCTTTTAATAATTTGAAATGAAGCAGATCAGCTCGGCGTCGTCTTCTGTCTTCTCTCAGCTCCGTCTTCACCGCAACCGTCCAGCATCACCGCCGGCAACGATAAAGGAATAGTTTGTGATTTTGGGAATGAGAGCTACACGAGGAGTTGACGGCACTTCCTTGTCTTTACGTTAACTAATTACCTAAGAGTAAAAATGATGGTTTATGGGGGGGGGCGGGGGGGGGGGTTATGTTCCTGGATATTTCTTGGCTGGGATGCAGAGTTTTTTCCTGGCATCTCGATGTTTTTCTTCTCGCCGACTCAAAGTTCTTCTCGGTGTCTTCTCTGAAGTCCTTCAGCAGCCGTTTGAGGCTCAGTGAGACCAGAGAAGGTTCAGTCCTGCTGTTACCTGTGTGTTTAAAGCTTTAATCAGCCTGCGTCTGCTGATTATTCTCCACGTTAACTGATTTATCTTTTAGTCTATAAAATGTAAGAAGACAGTGAATTAAAACACCCTTCAGAGTCCACAGATACACAGTTTACTATCTAACTTATTAATATTCTAAACAGTTTATTACCTTTTTTATTGATTGATTACTCCATCATCTAGTTATTTACTTCTGTTGGTTATTTTCTTGATTAATCGATTCATCTTTTAGTTTATAAAATGTCCAAGATGACGTCTTCAAATATCTAAATTTTGTCCAGAAACCCAAAAATATTCAGTTTATTGTCACAGAGGACTAAAGAAACCAGAAAATATTCACATTTAAGAAGCTGAAACAAGAGGATTTTAGCATTTTTTCTTTAAAAAAAGGCGATTAATTTTCTGTTGATCAACTAATCGATTTATGGACTAATCGTTGCAGGTTTAATCACATGACTGCTTGTATGTGACAGCGGTCACATCACCTGACTGGAGTTCCTCTCAACTTTAAAGAGATTTTTCTGGTTTTCGAGCCTCAGTTTCAGGTTTGTTTTGGTTCCCTATTGTGTGTGTGTGTGTGTGTGTGTGTGAGAGAGTGTGTGTGTGTGAGTGTGTGTGTGTGTGTGTGGCTGTAAGTACCTCATATTGTCGGCCAGCAAGTCTAATTTACTAAGAGGCCAAACAAACAGCGTTAACAGCGTTGGGGGTTAAAAATAACTTCAATGACAGGTGAGATAGAGGCTGAAGACTGGCCAAAAGGAACACACACACACACACACACACACACACACACACAGTCGTCTTTGTCCTGAAGTAGCCGAGAGCCTGAAGCCACCGGAGCCAAATGGGTCATTAACTCCAGCGAGGCTTCCTCTCGCCGCTCCATCAGGCTGTCAGGGTGTCAAAGGGGCGACCGGGTGGCCTCGTGCTTCATATGAGACCATAAAACACTCCTTAAGACACGTCCGGGTCTCCACGGCAACCGCTGTGTACCGCCACTGCCCTTAAACCATAACCTATAGGTTCAACTCGCCACCGCTCAGCCAAACCAGGAAGTACAGTCAAGTTTTTTGTATACAAATGAATTTAAGTCCCTGAAGAGTTTCACACTGACAAACTACACAAACGTTTAAATTTGACTTATTTGTACTATAAAGTGTGCGCTGAGGCAGGTGGGATCACCTGGAAGCAGCTCCACATACAATCAAACTCATATTTAATTCATCGTTTTGATGCTGTTGTCGTCTTTATGAACTCAGTTTGGGAAGAAAACATTTGGATTTTCGCTAGAATTTAATTTAAATAAAGTTGCTGTTGTTTGGAACAAAGTTTCCAAAGATACCAGACAGATCAACTACATTAAGAACATTTAAATATAATGTAACCGTGGAGTCAGTAATATGGGATGTTGCATTTTACAATCATATAGTTTCAATAAAGACAAAGAAAATATAAAATAAGGATGTTTTCAGTCATTTTTTTAAGAAAAAAAATGTCCAAATTTTCTTTTTCCAGCTTCTTAAATGTGAATATTTCCTGGTTTATTTAGTTGTTTATGACAGTAAACTGAATATTTTTGGGTTGTGAACAAAACAAGACATTTGAGGACGTCACCTTGAGCTCTGGGAACAATTATTGTCATTTTTCACCATTTTCTGACATTTTTATAGGGAAAATAGAGAAAATAATCAACGTAATAATTAAAATAGTTGTTAGTTGCACTCCTAAATATTCACACATGCAGGAGCAGGAACAAACTAAATGCAGATCCTTTATCATTTCACTGACTGAGCGGCTGCTCGCTCATCCTGCAGTCATCTCTCCTCATACAGGTGACACACAATATAGTAACAAAAATGAGTCAACGCTGCTGGCTGCATGTGTGATTCATTCATCTGAGTGTTTTTTTATCTCTCAGTAGGACAAACGGTTAAAAGATTGAACCACAAACATTTCTGATCAGCAGAGGAAAACTTACATTATCCAGGAAACTGGTCACCTAGTTTATTTATCCAGCTGGGTCAAAAACCCAGGCTGAGTTTGAAGGGTCAATAAATGGAAGGAAACACGACACTTCTCATGCTGATAAAAAAAAAAAAGTGAGAGTTCGAGCAGCCCTGTCTGTCTGTAATCAATAAGATCCAGCTGATATACGCCATGTCTGCTCTGCCAAAGCCACTAAACGCCCCCAAAAATCTACTTCCACATAAATACCGACTGAACTCTCCAGGATCAAGAGACGTGTACAGATTTCTGCTGAGCCATGTGGAAACAAGAGGCTCAGTGCATTTCAGACAGATTACTGTGCAAGTATCACTGAAAACAGGACTTTTTTTTTAATTTTTTTTAAAGCAATTAAAAAATACAGCAAGTAATAAGAATCTGCAAGAAAACACAACCACGTTCCTGTCAGGTCACTACTGAGAGCTGCAGACACTTACAGGAATATTAAACAGATCATTTATGGGATATGAGAGGATTTCTGCTTCCTTTCACATGTCATTGACGGAGGCCAAAAATCCACAGTGTGCCTATTTGTGTATTTAAAAGTTGATGTGAAGCTTATATGAGGCTTCAGCAGGCTGAGTTAGTCATATCAGGTGAATATCTGACACATTTACAGTCTTTTTAGCATTAAAAAATTCCCTTCTTTTGTGTTTCCGAAGCTTGTAAGTGCATTATGAAGGGATCCTCTAATGGTCAGTATGAACAGGAGGAATGATTACAGCAAGAAAAACATGGTTCACTGTTCATTTGGGCTCCTGAATGTTTTTAAGACAGACTTTCAATTTTGTGAATCTGTATTTTAACGCTGATTAAAGCTCAGACATGAACTTAAAAGCAGAATTGTTTCAGTGAGAGGAGACAGAAGTCTATTCTTAGATTACACCGAAAAGGCTTTGGGCACAGCATGGACTTTCTGATGAATCATGTCAGAGGTATCCTACATTTCACAGATGGGGAAAAGTGGAAACTAGCAGGATTTCATTCATTCATTCATTCATTCATTCATTCATTCACTCACTCATTGAATCTCTGTGTCAGATCATTGGCACTCAGGCCCTGCTGTGGTATCACTTCACCGGCAAAACTCACAGGTTTCCTCCCAGTTTACCAGTTGGCTGTAAACCGGTGTAATAAAATAATAATACTAATCACACCACCCGCCTGCCGACTGCACGAACCTCGCAGCGGCCGCCTTCAGGTCCGCGGTGTGCGGGCAGACTGGGCCTGCGGGCTCCGGGGCGTGTATGTATGGGTGCAGATGAAGAATTAGGGGAATAATAGTGTGATCCCAGGCAGCCTACAGTAACCATTAACCCCTTCCTATTCACTGGCAAAGGAGCCCCTAATTCACCACGCACCATGCCTCGCTGAGACTGCAGATGGATTTTATGTAGAGGAATAAAAGTCGAGCGGCTCACTCACCACTTGTCTGGTTGTAAATGTAAATCCCTGAGTGTTGGGTGATAATTTTCCGACACCGGGACACACCGTCTCATGTATTCGGCAACACTGTGCGCTCCTCTCGGCTCTGCTGCTCCGCTCTGTCGCCCTCCTGCTCGGGTCCTCAACACTAAACTTGCGGATCTCAGGCTATTGTTAGCCAGGCGCAGAGAAGCCTGCTGCACGGCAACGCCCGCCCCCTTACCCGCCACTCCGGACACGCCATTGGTCGCTGCTCAGTCTCTGCCGCCGCCTATTGGCTGATGCGGATGTCCGTTAGACGTTCGGGGCGGGTCGCAGCTCGCGAGCAGTGGTGCATTCATAAACACTGGAAAAAAGTCTGGAATTCATCCAGTTTCCAAGTCCTGGTTAACGGGTGTTGCATTCAGGTGTCATTCTGCCAGTGGATCAAAAACTAGAAAGAAGTAGGAATAAGTCTTAAGGGATTTTATAAGAAAAATAATTCTTTAGTTAATATTAAATTATATGTATATATATTTGTCACAGTATGTTAAATATACATTAAATGTAGGCTATATAGTTTATGTATTGTTTGTTAGTTTAATATTAACAAAATAAATTATTATTCACTAAAAAAATATTATTTATTTATTTTATGTATCCTTGTTTTTTTTTAAAATTAATTTCACTCTATTTTATAATAATTATTATTATACCTTTTAAATCTATTTTATTTTATTACATTTTCACAATTTTTATTTCTCATGTGCATTACTCTCAAATTGTCTGTTTACTTACTATGGGCTTGTCAGTCATCTGTGAAGCACTTTGAATAGCACTAACCTGTATGAAAGGTGCAAATAAAGTACAAATAAAGTTTGATTGACTAATTGATTGAATAACAAAACAATATATACTGCCAGTAAAAAGTTTTAGAAACACCCCCTTGTCTGTGTTTATTGAAATGTAAGCAGTTGAAGTCCAGTGAATAACCTTAAATCATTGGTAGGCAAGTAGCAGACTGGGGGCCAAATCTGACCCTTCAGCAAAAACATTTGTCCCCTGAAGAAACAGAACTTTTCACTTTCATAGTTTACATCAGTAAATCATCTATCAGTATATCAATCAGTAAAAAGCAAATCTACTATTACATGTGTAGTCTGGTGGTGCAACACAGAGAAAACATTTTCATTTATGAGTCATTTTTTACAAATTGTATTAATATAAGTTATATAAGGCTATAATTCTGTCAGTCCTCACTCATTAGTGGGAAAATGACATTTGCTGTTGGCTAAAGTCCTAAAACAGTTTAATTCATCGCTTCTGATCTTAATTAATTAATAGAAATAAAAAAAATAAAATCTTGGGAAAATACCGGCCTGTGTTTTCAATACACCTGTGAAAGGCTACCCCATGGTTGAACCTAATTACTGACCCTTTCCTTAATAGGTACAAAGCTAAGTGGTAAACAAATATAACACACACAGACACACACAAAAATAGGCTACATATAAAAAGCCTTTTTTCAGGGCTCGAGGAACAACTTACAGTTTTTCTGCAGCAATGGAAGTAAATGACACCTTGAAAGTTGATGCAAACACTTCCTACAGGTGATTACTTACAAACCGTCTGTCTGTATAAAAGTCTGGAGGAGGAAGTGTGACGGTCTAGGGCTCTTTTGCTGGATCCAGAGTTGGTGACTTAACCACAGCATCCTGCAGAGTCATGCAGTATCCTCTGGTCTGTGTTTATCTTACAGTAACATAATGATCCAAAATAAACCTCCAGGCTGTCAGAACTATCTTAGAAGAAAACAATAAGATGGCAGGCTTCAGATCATGGAAACAGTACAGTCATCCAGCTGGTTTGGAATGAACTGGGCAGAAGGGTGAAAGCAAAGCAGCTTGACAGAACAACACAGAACGTCTGCAACAGTGTTGGGAAGAATTTTCCCAACAATATTTAATTTCCATAGTAGAAAGAATGTGTATTTGGCTGCTAAAGATGGTTGATGAGTCAAAAATTTAGATTAAAATATTATGAACAAAAAGATTCCATGATTTCTTTTTTTAATTTCCAATTGTTCATTTGTTCTATGCTTTAATTTCAGAGTACACTGAGACATTAAACTATGTCCATTTCAATAAAACTGGAAAAACTGAGATGTTCTAAAACTTTTTAGTGTATATTTAAACATATAAAAATAAGCATAATATTATATAAAATATCATGTATCGCTTTATTTTTTTGTTTTACAATCCTCCTAAAATGATGAAATTAGAAATGAAAGAAGATTAACCAATATTTTTCTTAATGTGAATGTGGAATCATTAGGGAAAAAAGGCTTTTTATCCTTTTGACCAACATCAAATTTAGTATGAAGGAGCACAAACATGAACATCCTGCAGCTTTGTCTCTCTGCAGTCCTGCAAAGTAAAAACAAAGAGTCTGAGAAAATTCAGATCCATAATAGAATGATTACAGCAAGAAAAAACATGTTTCAATGTTCATTTGGGCTCCTGACTATTGTTTTAAGACAGACCTGAAAAAATGTGAAGCTGTCCTTTAACGTAGGCTACACTATAAAATGAGTTAAAGAATGAGGAGACAGCGACCCTCAGTGGTCAGAGTGAAGAACTCCACCAGAATTCCTTCAGTAGAAACTGAGCTGCTTAAAGGGCCCTGAAGACGTTGATCTATAGACCTGAACAAACAAACAAAAGTTGTGTTTACATTCAGTGTCACTCACTAAAATACACTGTGTGTATCTACAGATATGTAGAATGCATTTCCTTTCTCACAAAACATTTGCAGAGCTGTTTTAAAAACCGGCATCGTTTACATCCATGTTGACACTGCTTCCTGCTTTCTTACAGTGCGGATGCTTTGCTCTCACCTCTGTTTGCATTCTTCTGCTGATATTCTTGTTTTTTTTCTGCTAGAAATGATGAAAAGTGGCTCCTGGATACTTATAAATCACTGGGACTGTAATTTATTTAGATATAGTAGGCTATTGACATATTTTCATCACTTGACCTCTTCAATACTACATGAATGAAGCCTACCAACAGCACAAGCCTGTACTGCACTGACTGGAAATGTGGTGCTTAGCTAAAGCTAATTAGCAGCAAAATGCCCCCCTTTTCCACAGACGACTACCACAAACTTCTACAGAAGATTGCAGTTCTGGAAACCAAAATTCAGCAGTTAGAAATGAATGTGGAAGTGAATGGACTATGTGGGAACAATATGACTTTACCATGTACTCAAAACAGTGGACAAGAGCATGCTAACACGCAGAAAATTAGCACCAACAAGACTACCAAGAAACAGAAGGGCTGTGTACTGGGTAATAAAACTACAAGTGGTAGTCCTCCCTGGAACTCTCTTGGTGAAAAGCCTAAGAGTAAGTAATTTCTCTGGGAAATGGGAGGACGAATAACAGGCAGAGCCCAGCGCCCTGAGATTTGCGATGTGACTGGCTGGCCTGCATTATCATCCAAGCAGAGCACCTCTTCAACCCCTGTTCTTAGTAGGATACAGCCATGGACAGCTGCGAAAGGGAGAACTAACAACAAACCTCCATAACAACCAAGTGAGCAACTGGAGAACAGATTTGCTCCACTGTTGCTGGATAACCTCTCATCTTCACACAGCAGGGTAAGAACAGCTACAGGGAAAGCTAATGACTGGGCCTCAAACTCTGATTGTGGGAGACTATGCTGTACAAGATATAAGAAATATGTGCAATAGGAACACCAAAATAGTCTGTTTTCCCAAGTATATGGTCTCTGACATGACTGAGAGCATCCTGCATATTGTAGCTGCACACAAAACTGTGAAAACCATCATAATGCACATAGGGGCCAATGATGTTGTGAGATAACAGTCTGAAGTACTGAAATGAGACTTTATTGATCTGTTGCACACAGTCAGCTCTCTGAATGCTGAGGTGTTTGTCAGTGGACGTCTACCACCAGTCAGAGAGGAGTTGACAATTCAGTAGATTGGTAGCACTGAACACATGACTCTCAACTGCATGTACCGTTCATTCACTGCACTTTATTGACAATTTCAACTTTTTTCAGGCAGATGGACTTTACCTTAACAAGTCAGGAGTAAAACTGTTCATGTCAAACCTATTTTATGTCCTGCGTCACCCATCTGTTCTCTCTGACAAGGACAAGAGGAATCAAAACAAGAAGACACAACAAAATGAGGCAGAAACCTTGAAAGAGAGCCACCTCAGCCTCCGCCTGAAGAGAGCTTTAAACATGACACTCATCAAAGCTGAGAGGAGGAGTCTCCTCCCCCCTCACCAACAACCACCTATGAGGATTCACCTTCCTCACCCCCCCCCCCAAACCCTATTCAGGTCACCCTCCTCTCCAGTCACCTTTTCCCCCTCCTCCCCCCTCTTGGAGTTCACTGACCAGATGAAAGAGCTGGTCAATTGACCTACTCCCATTTTCTCTTCCCTAAACCCTCCTCAATGTCCACCTCCACGATTGGCTTTAAGTCCTCAGCCAGCTTCGACACATTTGTCACAGTTACGTCTCCCCCCATGGTGGCATCAGAATCATCCTCTCTCTCCCCAGCCTGATAAAAGCACAGTATGACCAGTTATTTGTGCACAAAATACAGCGAGATCTAACTGATATGTGCTGGGCCCAGGGTGCAAGGCTGATGGCAATCATGACTCTTTACAGGAAAAGCTGGGGCCCAGTGTGCCGGTAGCTTGTTCAGTTCCTGTCTTGATAGGTAACAGGAAACAAATGGTGAATCTGCTAAGAAACAGGAAGCACTCAACCGGTTCTGCAGAATGATTAAATTTAGTACCCAGTCTTCATCAGCCACATCCTGTTGGAAAAAGTTGGTTAGATAATGTTTGTAACACATTAAATTTAGCTTTATTAACTGTCAGGTCTTTGGCAGGGAAAACATTTTTAATCAATGATTTATATCATCAAGCACAACCTCGATTTTATGTTTTTAACTGAAACTTGGTCAAACTAAGACAACAGTGCTGCTCTTCTTATCGAGTCAACCCCACCTAACTTCAGTTTTATGAGTGAAGCTAGAGTGCATAAAAGAGGAGGTGTAGTTGCCATTTTGTTTAATTATTCCCTCCAATGCAAGCAGATATCTGATGGACATTTTGTTGCCTCTAAATATGTGGCTCTTCAGCTGAATTCCTCATCTAGAGCTATATTTCTAAATATCTACAGGCCACCTAAATACTGTGCAAACTTTTCTGATGATTTTGCTTAACTGCTGTCTATAATCTGTATTGACTTTGACTGTGTAGTTATTGTTGGTGATTTTAACATCCATGTTGACATCCCCCAGGACAAAGGGACTAAAGACTAAAGAACTGTGTTGTGTTCTTGATAATTATGGACTGACCCACCATGTGACGGAGCCCACACACAAAAGAGGAACACTCTGGACTTAACCATCTCCAAGGGTCTGAACATTTCTAAGGTTGTGGTGACTAATGTTGCTCTCTCTGATCATTCCTGTGTTTTCTTTAAGAGTACAATCTCCGTGCACACAAATGTTCATACAGAATTAATCACAAAATGGTATATCACTAAAAAACACCAGTGAAATATTTATTCAGGCCTTCTCTTCCACACCAGCCCTCTCTTGGGTCTCAGTCAATGAACTTGTAGATAATTTCAGTTCTAAAATTACAAATGTTATTGATGCCATTGCACCCACTAAGGTGAAAGTTGTCTCTGGTAAGAAAAGTTCTCCATGGAGAAATACCAGACTGGTCAGAATAGAAAAAAAGAGAGTGTTGAAAAGCTGAACGCAGGTGGTGAAAAACCAGGGTCATTATGTTATCTATAAAGAGAGACTTTGCATTTATAGTTTGGAACTGAGAAATGCAAGGCGGTCCTTCTTCCATGACATCATCGCCAAAAACAATAATAATGCATGTGCCTTATTTGCTACTGTTGACAGACTAACAAACCTTCCTGTGTCAGTAGCCTCTGAACGTCTATCCACCAAGGCTTGCAATGAATTTGCCTTCTTCTTCACTGACAAAATTCAGAAAATTAGACAATCAGTCAGTGCCTCCATATCAGGTGCAGGATATGTATTGTCCCTGTGTCCACTTAAAATCTATTTGAGGAGTATGACACAATTCCATCCAATCAACCATAAAAACCTGGAGGGCATTATACAACATCTGAAATCCTCCTCCTGCTGCCTTGATATTCTGCCTACAGGCTTTTTCCACAATGTTTCTACCTGCATGGCCTCAGATCTTCTACAATTTGTCAACATGTCTCTTCTCTCAGGTGTCTTCCCACAGGCCCTGAAAACTGCCGTCATCAAGCCACTCTTAAAAAAAGAATAATCTAGACACTTCACTAATAAACAACTATAGGCCCATATCAAATCTCCAATTTTTCAGTAAAATCATTGAAAAATCTGTTTTTCAGTAGCTGAACACCTTCTTAGCACTTAACAACTGTTTTGCTGTCATCCAGTCAAGATTTCAACCACACCACAGCACTGAGACTACTCTTGTTAAGGTCTTTAATGACATCCACTTAAACACTGACAGTGGCAGAATTACAGTATTAGTATTACTGGATCTCAGTGTTGCATTTGTCATGGTTGACCATAATATATTACTAGACAGACTGGAAAACCGGGTGAGACTTTCTGGCACAGTACTAAATTGGTTTGAATCCTACTTAAAGGACAGGGACTACTTTGTGTTTATAGGTAATTACACATCTGAGCGGACAAAAATGACATGTGGAGTTCCTCAAGGCTCCATTCTGGGACCTCTTCTGTTCAACATCTACATGCTCCCACTAGCTCAGATTATGGGAAACAATAAAATATGCTACCACAGTTATGCAGATGACACACAAATTTACATAACCATATCACCAGGGGACTATGGCCCAATACAAGCACTGAGTAAGTGCATTGAACAAATAAATGATTGGATGTGCCAGAATTTTCCTTAATTAGACAAAGACAAAACCGAAGTAATTGTTTTTGGAGCCAAGGAAGAATGATTAAAAGTCTGAGCTCAGCCTTCCATAATGTTAAAAACCACAAACCAAGCCAGAAATCTTGGTGTAGTCATGGACTCAGACCTGAATTTCAACAGCCACATTAACAAATGTTTTTCGGTACATTGTATATGAACACACTGAGAGCTGCTGGAAACCAAAGTCAAATCTGTTGTGTTTTCAAATATACTTGGCCAATAAAGCTGATTCTGACTCTGGTTAATTGACAGTTTTTATACCCTGGCGCAAAGAATTCCAGTTATAGTAAAGGATATTTTGTATTCAGGAATTTGCTGCATTTCTCTTTTATCAACCTGGTTATCAGATGCAAACATCTACATGTTGACCCAACCAGCCTTTATGTTACTTTTACAAACTAGCAACACTAGACGGATGACTTGTGCAAGATCAGGTTGTATCATGCTTTAATCTTATGTATGAAGTATGAAGTAACTGTGAGTTAACATTAATTTATTAACTATTAAACTAATCGGAAACAGGAAAAAAAAACAGAAGAATAACACGTTTTTGACTGGAGGGGGACTTTAAGTATATTTTTTGAACCCTTGTGATGAAGTGTTACCTGTTTTTCTTTGATTGTAATTCTCATTTCTCCGTAAAGTACTTTGGTCAACATTTGTTGTTTTTAAATGTGCTCTATAATAAACTGACTTGACATTACCACCTCTATGCAGCTGTGTCACCTTTTTTCTAAACGGAATTTCCTGAACTTGCTTCCCTCCCACACACTGTCTTATCTCTCCCCTCACACATTACATCTATGTCTCTCTCACACTCCAACTCTTCATTATCTATGTGTTTGAGGATGTGTTCACCTCAGTGGTTTGGCCGCTTTCTCTCATATTTCCCCCACAGCTGTCCATCAAACCCTCAGGCACCAGCTTCACTGTGTCTGTCTCTAAAGTCCTCTGTTTTCATGCTTTTAGTTGATTTGGTCCAGTTTCTCACACACATCAAAGAAGTTTGACCATATATTTACTCGGTTTTAATTCAGTTTATTTTCTACTAGTTAACACAAACTCGGTGTGCAACATACACTAAAACCTTAGATAAATGCTTTGGAGTTGAGGCCCATGTATACATCACATTCATTATAAAACACTTGTCAGCCAATCAGATTAGAGAATTCTCCATATTCTATATTGTACATATTTGAGGTATTTGTACTTTCTTTTACTTGACTGTTACTACTTTATGCTACTTCACGTCATTGAAATTTTGTACTTTTAACTTCACTTGGTTACTTTTCAGATTAGGATTTTATATAAAAAAGCATATATTATTATATAATATGATGCAGTAGTATTACTATTAAACTACACAGTAATATGTAAAGTACCTAAAACTGGCTCGACATTGACAAATTACATTACAAAGCTCTTACATGAACTCACTAGTGATAAAAACAGAATAATATACTTTGATAATATAACTCTCTGCATGATGAGTACTTTTACTTTTGATACTTAAAGTACATTTTGCTGATAATACTTCTGTACTTTTACTTGAGCACCATTTTTAATTCAGGACTTTTGGTAATGTTTTATTTAATTTAATTTTAATTTTACATAAATGTCCTGGAGTAATTTGCAGGTATTTAACGGTTGATTTTTTACATTTTACAAAGAGGGTGGGACATTTTGGTACAAATTAAATTAATTGGTTTAGTTGTTTTTTTAAGGAACAAACTAATATGCTAATATATCACGTTGACGCACAAAACTAGTAAGTTTGTTAAAGAATCTTTAAGAATCTAATGTATTAAGATTTTTTGCAAATGAAGAATTACATATAAACCTAAATATATTGAGTGGGTACTTACCAACTAAACCAAATTAACACTTTTTTGATTTTTAAGATAATTTGTACCAAATTACACCACTCTCTCTGAAAAATGTCCTAAAAACTAATTCTTAAAACCTGTGAATTTCCAGGATATTAGTATAAAATTAAGAGACCTGTCAAATCAAGCATCACTCGACTTTTACTTGAAATGGTTTTAGACGTTGGTATTTTTATTTTGACTTCAGTAAAGGATTTTAAAACTTTCTCCACTACTGTCTGTTTGTGGACTAATTAGTGAAACTGTTGAACTGAATTTAAACAGACACAGATTACTCGATACGGAGCCTAATGGTTCAAAGTTTCCCATGATGGTGAGATAAAGGAGAGCTGATGGGAGGCGACATCAAACTCATGAGGTGACAAGTATCAAGTGTTTGCATCACACTCACATGCAGATCTCAGAGCAGGATGGCTGCAGTCGCAGAGCTCTCCTTCTTGCTGTTTGCTCTCATCAACAACATTCATGCAAGAGAACTTGTCGCCATACGAGAGCAGAAGGACTCTTACACCTTTGAACCGCCCAAGGAAGCCAACTTCTGCCTCATCTCCACATTTGTCGGCGAGGGGAAGCGAGTTCTGCTGAACACCTCTGACCTCTGGTCCCAAAACTCCACAGCACCTGAACACTTGAAGGAAAGACTTCCAGTTGTCAGCAAGGAGAATAATTCTTCTTACAAGATCCACAACCTGACCCACTCACACTCAGGCCTGTACCAAGAGCAGTGTTGGACGGAGGGTGAGGTGACATATGAGAAAAACATCAGCATTGTTGTTTGCGATAAAAGATATAAGCTAGAAATTATTCCAGTAAATTTGGGTGAAAGATTTGAACTACCATGTAAGGGAGCAGCCGATAATCTGACGGTCCAGTGGCTCCAGCATGAGTTTAGAGATAAAAATGACATATGGACAAGAGTTTTTGGGAGCAGCACGACGTTGCTGATGGACAATGAAAAAAGAACATTCGAAGTGATGAAAAACACATCAGCTCTTGTTGTATCTGACTACAAATTCACAGCCTCTTCACTGTACATCTGTCTGGTGATGAACCAAAAGCAGTGTGTTAGTAGTCATCCTGTATACACTACTATACGACCAAAGATACACTTCTACTCAGTGGGAGAAAGGGCTGTGTTGGACTGTGCTGATCTTAGTGATGACCAGCCACCACTTTGGAAGAAGGACATTACAAAGGATTTAATCTCCTCCAGGGACAACTTCACAGTATTGGAAAGAAACGACTCACTGGTGTTTTCATCACTTACATTGAATGACTCAGGTTTTTACACCTGTGAACACTCTTTCAAAATGGAAATGTATTTACTTGAGGTGTGCCCCAAAATGGGTCCACCTGCTGTAGCGTTCTTCTCAGAGGGAGAAGAAGTCACTCTCAGATGCAATCAGACAGGGGATGTCGCGATCTTTTGGTTTAAGAAGTGGAACCAAACAGAAGGCAGAACCGTTGATCTAAATCTACAAGAACTAAATGAGGGAAGCAGAATAAAACTATCTCACGCTAGTGTGGGTCTGGTTATCCCTAATGTCTCACTGGAAGACACTGGGGAGTACTGGTGTGTAGCTGTGGACCAATCGTTTCAGTGTTTGTCAATATCCAAGATCCTTCTAGTGCACAGAGAGCCGTGTGGGATTTGCTTCATCGTCTATGCAGTGAGGTCTTCACTGCTCAGCGGTCTGCTGCTGACGCTCTGTGTCGTTGTCGTCGCTGTAACCAGGACGACCAGGAGAGGAGAGCAGTTTACAGCTGTTTGAGAGGTCATATGTGTGAGTATATGTTCATATTTACTCAGCATCGGGTTAAAAATAAATAAATAAATAATATATATATATATATATATAATATAATATAATATATATATATATATATATATATATATATATATATATATATATATATATATATATATATATATATATATATATATATATCGTGCTGCTCATCCTGTTCAGTCAGTTGTTTAATGAAGTTTAATTATATAAAATGGTGTAATTCTTGTAACTTTGTGCAACATTAATCACGTCATGTTTTTTGTAATATGTATATTTTCATTTTCGTGCCCTTTGTAAAATGTTTACTTTGAGAAAATGAAGACTGATAATTAGTCATGTGACTCAGATGTTTTTATCTCAGCAGTTGTACTGAGCGAACCTGAAGAAGCTACAGGAGAAACGTGTTGTTCGCTCTTCATAAAGGCACAGTAAACTCATTAGAGTGTGCGGTGGTTATTTTTGATTTTCACCTTATATGTTCCTGCGACCGACCAGCACCTGACTGAAAATACTGGCTGTGCACGAGGATTTCTGTCCCCTTATATATATATATATATATATATATATATATATATATATATATATATATATATATATACTCATTGCGCATCGTCTTTAATACAGTGTGTTATATTCTTGATATTGCAATAATCGATGTTATCTGTTCATATTTGAACATAAGAGACAGAGAGAGAGGTTAAGATGTTCATTATCAAAAAACAAAAAATAAATGACTCAGTGTATGTGATCATTTATGATTTATTCTTTTATTTCCTTTTGCAAGGTGAAATATCAAATATCAACATCCTAATTTCATTGTATTGTGTATAATGACAATAACGGTTTCTATAGATATCAATGTGAAATGTACAAGATGTGACATACAAAGACAGGTAGAGAAAGAGATACTGTGGAGGAGACCTGTACATTATGTTTTTATTTTTAACATTTCAACAATCAACCTTTTAACATTGCTTTCACTCAAGTTTATTAATAATCCTTTTACTATCTTTTATCATGTTTTTACTGTATTGATGTTTTATTTTTAACCTAATTATTTCATGTTTAAAAAAAACATATGTTAAGCTGAAGCAGACTGATGTTTATTTTTATATCCAGTTTTTATGGTTCTGATTGTGATTTCTGGTTTTTATTATCATAAACAAAATATCTCTTGTATAATGTGTCTTAAACTGTATTTATCCATGCCTTTACTGCTTTGCTTTTTGCAAATAAACATGAACTTGATTCACAAATTTTACTGTAATTGTGACTTTTTTAAAATTCCAGTATCATTTGTGTAATATATGATAAATTGCATTTTAAAATAAGTAAAGGATTGTATTTAAGCACATTTCAGGTACATATTACTGCTACTCCATGCTGTTCTGTATACATCTTGCACATAGATGTAGTTTACTAAATGCATTAAAGGACGGGTCCACAGTTTTTCAAGTCTGTTTTAAAACAACAGTACCATCAGAAGATCCCTTCATAATGCTCTTACAATATAAGTGATGGGAGACAAAATCCACAGTCCTCCTTCTGTGCAAAAATGTATCTAAAAGTTTATCTGAAGCTAATATGAAGCTTCAGCGTCCAAATGAGTCAAATCAAGTAGATATCTTCCAACGTTACAGTCTTTTTAGTGCCAAAGTCCCTCTTTTTGTTACTATACTTCCACCGCAGCTCAACAGGGAAACACTGTCTGAGGAAACACAAAGAGGGAATTTGATGCTAAAAAGACTGTAAATGTGTCAGATATCCACTTGATATGACTAACTCAGACTGCTGAAGCCTCATATAAGCTTCACATCAACTTTTAAATGACTGTGTGGACACACTGTGGATTTTGGCCTCCATCACTTACATTGAAAGCACATTTGAAGGATCTTTTAATATCCAGTATGAACAGGAGTGTTTGTGAACCTATCCTTTAACTCATAGCTTAGATGTTTTGTTAAGATGTTTAACACTGATCTATTGGAGACATTTGGTTCAAAGTAAAGCATTGAAGAAACCGTCTTTTATTATAAATGTTGTCATCAGTGAGACGTCGACCCTTCAGTCTACTAACTGCTCTCTGTTCCTCCTCAGTTATTTCTGTGTTAAAGGTGCTTTTCTGTGTCTCACCAATAGATGGCAGGTCAAGCAACTTGAGGCAAGGCTCATATATTCAACATGAAGGCAACTTAAAGTAGAGCTGGGTGATATTACCTCAAATCAATATCATATTAAATACAGTAGTATAGTTATTTGTACTGAAAAATAAACAGAAACCCTGGATTATGACTGAATCATATTTCTTTACCATATTCAGTAGTTCAGTACACTTCTACACTTTCAGGTATTTGTTTGATAAAACAGGAACTTCAAAGTAAAATATGGCTCCATTTAACATATCTTGTGAATGTCAGAATGTGGAAACACTGAGGATTTTGGGGAACTTGAAGAGGATCAATATCCTAGTTAAAAATTTAAATAAACTGAACTGAACTTGTTTTGCTCTCACACACAGACATATCTCACGGTCTAACTCTTCATTATCTGTGTTTTTGAAGATGTGTTTGTCTCAGTGGTTTGGTCACATCCTCTCACATTGCCCCCACAGCTGTCCATCAAACCTGCAGGCACCAGCTTCACTGTGTCTGTCTCTAAAGTCCTCTGTTTTCATGCTTTTAGTTGATTTGGTCCAGATTCTCACACACATCAAAGAGGTTTGACCATATATTTACTCGGTTTTAATTCAGTTTATTTTCTACTAGTTAACACAAACTCTGTGTGCAACATACACTAAAACCTTAGATAAACTCTTTGGAGTTGAGGCCCATGTATACATCACATTCATTATAACACACTTGCCAGCTAAAGCAAATTGCCAGGATATTAGTATAAAATTAAGAGACCTGTCAAATCAAGCATCACCTGACTTTTACATGAAATAGTTTTAGACGTTGGTATCTTTATTTTGACTTCAGTAAAGGATTTTAATACTTGCTTGCTGTTTGCTCTCACCAACAACATTCATGCAAGAGAACTTATCGCCATACGAGAGCAGAAGGACTCTTACACCTTTGAACCACCCAAGGAAGCCAACTTCTGCCTCATCTCCACATTTGTCGGCGAGGGGAAGCGAGTTCTGCTGAACCTCTGACCCCAAAACTCCACAGCACCTGAACACTTGAAGGAAAGACTTCCAGTTGTCAGCAAGGTGAATAATTCTTCTTACAAGATCCACAACCTGACTCACTCACACTCAGGCCTGTACCAAGAGCAGTGTTGGACGGGGGGTGAGGTGACATATGAGAAAAACATCAGCATTGTTGTTTGCGGTAAAAGATATAAGCTAGAAATTATTCCAGTAAAGTTGGGTGAAAGATTTGAACTACCATGTAAGGGAGCAGCCGATAATCTGATGGTCCAGTGGCTCCAGCATGAGTTTAGATATAAAAAAGACATATGGACAAGAGTTTTTGGGGGCAGCACGATGTCACTAATGGAAAATGAAAAAAGAACATTCGAAGTGATAAAAAACACATCAGCTCTTGTTGTATCTGACTACAAATTCACAGTCTCTTCAGTGTACATCTGTCTGGTGATGAACAAAAAGCAGTGGTTTAGCATCCATCCAACCTATTATACATCCAAAGATACTCTTCTACTCAGTGGGAGAAAGGGCCGTTGGACCGCATTGATGTCAGTGATGACCAGCCACCACTTTGGAAGAAGTACAATACAAAGGATTTCTTCTCCTCCAGGACCAACGACACAGTATTGGGCCAAAACCACTCACTTGTGTTTCTATCACTTACATTGAATGACACAGATTTTTATACCTGTGAACAAGAAATGTATTTACTTGAGGTGTGCCCCAAAATTGGTCCACCTGCTGTAGCGTTCTTCCCGGAGGAAGAAGATGTCACTCTCAGATGCAGTCAGACAGGGGATTTCGCGATCTTTTGGTTTATGAAGTGGAACAAAACAGAAGGCAGAACTGTTAATGTAAATCTACAAGAACTAGATGAGGGAAGCAGAATAAAAATATCTCACGCTAATGTCTCACTGGGGAATACTGGTGTGTAGCTGTGGACCAAGAGTTTCAGTGTGTGTCAATATCCAAGATCCTTTTAGTGCACAGAGAGCCGTGTGGGATTTGCCCCATCATCTATGCAGTGAGGTCTTCACTGCTCAGCTGTCTGCTATATATATATATATATATATATATATATATATATATATATATATATATACTCATTGCTCATTGTCTTCAATACAATGTGTTATATTCTTGATATTGCAATAATCGATGTTATCTGTTCTTATTTGAACATAAGAGAGAGGGAGAGAGAGAGAGGTTAAGATGTTCATCAACATGAAACAAAAAAAATGACTCAGTGTATGTGATAATTTATGATTTATTATTTTATTTGCTTTTGCAAGGTGAAATATCAAATATCAATATCCTAATTTCATTGTATTCTGTATAATGACAATAACCGTTTCTATAGATATCAATGTGAAATGTACAAGATGTGAAATACACTGAAAAAAAAGTTATTTCACAGAAATTTACTATTATTTTACAGTTTTTTTTGTTTTTTCTACATTAAGTGTAAATGCCATAAAAACACAGTAAATTATTTTTATTAAAAATATTCACCATAAAATAAAGGCTGTAATCTGTAAATTAATATAATTGAATATTATAGTTTTTTTAACAGGATTTTTCAATTACTTAATGGTCTTGAATGTTACATTACATTGAATTCTATGTAAAAATACAAATAATACACATCCTATTATTGAATGTAAAATTAAGGCAACTTTCTGTTTTTTTACTTTAAATTTCATGTAAAAAAAAAAAGTAAAAAAAACACCATCAAATAACGGTAAAAAACCTTTAGTTATTCTACAAAGATTTTTTTTTAAAATGCAGATATTTACTGTAGACATTATCTGCATTTTTACAGTCCAACTGTTGTAAAATAAAAACATAAAAATGTAAAATATTGCTATAATGGTACATAAATGTATAAATGTGCACAAAAAAAGAAAAACATTGCAGAAATACCTTAAAATTACCTAATTTAAATAATGGCTTGTTTTATACAGTATTCTTTTGGAAATTCATAGAATTATCCAATTTATCCTTAAGACTGCCCCATCAAAGCACAAATTTCTGGATGTAAAACACAAAAAAATTATGTAAAATAAAAACAGGAGAGAGATTTCACAGTAAATCCTGTCATTTTGATACCTATAAAGACACATGACCAATCACTGCAGAAGATGAAAACCATCCTGATGGTTTCACAAAGTTAACATTCAGATGCAGAACTTCACAATTCAACCATTTCGAAGGAGTTCTCTCTCCTCTCTTTTATTTTCAGAGAGGAGCTGAATATAAGAGCGGAAGAAGAAGAGAGGGTTAGGTGGTATTTATAGGATTGCTGAAAGTAGCGTAGTTGAGGTGTTATTGACATATATTGTATCTGAGTGATAGAGAATAATATTCAGTTCAACTTAAAAGCTTTATAAATTTCAGGTAAACATTGAAGGTTAAACAGTTAAATACTATGTTAACTGAAAATTAAGGATCCTCTCTCTCTCTATCTCTTTCTTTCTTTCTCTCTCTCTCTCTCTCTCTCTCTGAGTGCATGCTGGGAGTGAGTGCGGTGGTGAGTTTGCTCTGTGACTGACTGAGTTTTTTCTATCTTTTTATGTGTATTTTTGTGTGTATGTAAAGTCACTGTTGATTGTGTTGTTTTGTGAGTCTTTCATTGTGTTTGGGTGAGGTTTGGGTGGTGTTGGTGGCGTCAGCTGCCAGCTCTGCTGGTCAGCATGACAGCAGGTGGAGGCTCCGGCTTGGAGACGATAACTCGTCGGTGTTATGTCCCAACTGGTTTTCAAGCTAACTGGTTTCCGTACCTAACAGCAGCAGATGTTGTCTTCCTCAATCTGCAGATTCGTCACATATTCATAAACATATAACTGGCGCTTTTCAAGTCGCATCTCAGATATACTGCGGTGAATATGAGCATATATAAGTGAGCATTACATCACAGCCACCTACAAAAAATAAATTAAACAAAATATAATCTTTGTAAGATCGCATCGAGCTGGATTCGATCTTACTAGAGCAAAATGAGCTTCCTTCATCACTCACTTGTCTATCGCTCTGAGCTGTTCAAGCTCTCGTGCGCCCTGCCTTCCGTCACATATTAGTGAAGTACGTCAGCATCCAGGTAACATTTTGTTTTGGGATTACCCAAAACAACTGGTTACCTTGGGCTTGCCTGAGAAAATACCCAAACATATTTATCAAATTTCTTTTCTCCAAGGCTACAAACATATTGACCACTACTTTATAGCCCCCTACGACACTAACGTTAAGCATTATGATAAAGACATACTTTTAAACAATGACGATCTAGCTCAGAAAATACTGTCAAAATACGCTGCATACTATGTATCAGTTAAAAATAAACACTGAGCCACAGGGTGAGTAATGCAAGTGGTAATAGTCAACCCTAAACACAGTAATGAAAATATGGACCTCATTTACAGTCATTCTCTGTTCTTTTGTGTATATTGTGTAGTAAAATAAAACACAGATGGACAACCACTCAGGCCTCCATGTCATTAAGTGTTTGTCAGTATTATGTTATTCAAGGCATATACCATGCCCTTCAAATGTGCGCATGTTTTCCAAATTATATTCAGACTCTTGCGAGGATCAATCACCTACATCTGGCACAGGAGAGTGAGTATAAAAGGAGAATGGGGCAGGTGATAGAAATTTTGCTCAATAGCAATATAGCTATAGCTGTAGCTTGCAACAATCGAGTTGGTAACAGATTAGTAAAGGAACCAGCAATGGACCCTAAAAAAGTTAAGGAGATCCTTGACTATAAAGTGGAAAACATCTACCTATATTTTCAGAGAGACTCCTAACCAACCAGCTCAGAGTGTGGAGAGACCAGCTCTCACAGACTGAACAGAACCTCCTGGACTCATACTGCCAGGGCTCTGTTTTACCCACCGACTCTGATCTTTTTCCAGCAATTACATTGACGCCTGATTTTAAAGACTGCTCTGGTGTTTTGTTGAACTGTGCTGTACCCAGAGGTGTAAACTTGAATGATTTAACTGGAAAAATGATGTACCAGCTGTTGGTAAAGATGGTGAACAAAGTCAAGTTGAGGGGGCGTGCTGACACACCATGGAGGTCTCACCTGGGTCTGAGTGCCGAGGTGAGGCCTCAATGGAGAGCACTTTATAAAACCCTGTTAACAAAGAAGGTGGGAGACTACAGTGGAGGGTTTTACATGGTGTCCTGCCTGTAAATGCTTTTATTTCTTTTTTAAATCCAAGTGTTTCTGAGTGTTGTCCTTTCTGTCCTCAGAGAGAAACTGTTTTTTCACTGTTTTTTGGAATGTGTGAGGTTAACTCCTCTGTTTCTGTTTTTGGAGAGGCTCTTTGGTGAGTTTGGGGAATTTTTCTCCAAACAGGTTTTCATCCTGGGTTATAAATACTCGAGGAGGACTTGTGATAAGTGCCAGTTGTTCAACTTTCTGTTGGGCCAAACTAGTCATGTAGTGTCTCACAGAAGACAAGTTTACATGCTTCTAAACAAAAAGGATGAAGAGCTAAACTTAATGTTCAAAATCAAGGTTGATGGGTTTGACTACATGCTGTATGTCACTTCTGAAACAATGAAATGTTTTGGCTGTGGGAAGGATGGACATTTGATGAAGGTCCGTCCTGAGAAGTCTGGTGGTTCTAACCCTGATGGTACTGGGGGTTCTGTTTCTGAGGCTGCTGGTTCTGCTGATACTTATGGTTCTGGATCTAGTTCTGCTCATGCTCAGGGTTCTTCTTCTACTGGTGCTAATGCTATAAAAAAAAAGTGAACAGCTAAGAAGATAAAAAGGTAACCAGACTGAGGGGGTACGGAGTCTGAGTTCAGTGAGAATGAGGATACTGATAGTGACAGTGAAATGTCTGATTCCCAGACACGATAAAGAAATAAGTGTTTAAAGTGTAGAAAGGATAAATGTTTTTCGACAGAAAACAAAAAAGATCTGAAAGGGGTCAAAGTTTAAGATCATTTTTCAGAGAGTGGTTTTTTTTTTGAGTCAGCAAGACATCTGATGAAAAAACAGAGGAGAAGGGGGTTTCACAGACCAGGAATGGTACAGGGTAAAAAGATTGTACAGAAAATGAGGCATGAATTTAACAATGAATATGAGGATGAGACAATATGAATATTTTTTTGTTTATATGTCTATTGTTGCTGTTTTTTGTACATTTTTCTCTTCATTTATGAGTGATTTTAAAGTGGGTACTTTACTTAAATGGGGCAGGAGACATGGAAAAAAAGAATAACGCTGTATGAACTTATGAAACTGAAAAATATTGTTATGTTTGTGCAAGAAACTCCAGTGACTTTTCTAATGAGGTGGACTGGAAGAGAGAACGGGGAGGAGGGGTTGTGCTGCGTCACAGTAGCAGCAACAGTGGAGGTGTGGCCATGTTTTTTTCAAAGAATTGTAATTATGTCTCGTACAGGCTGACTGAAGTGGTCAAAGGACAACTGAAGGTAGTCCGAGCTGTTTTTGAAAAATTCAATGTGGTTTTTATTAATGCTTATGCTCCTACGACAGGGGCTGGTAGAATTGCTTTTTTAGGTGAAATTAGTGTTTTTTTTTAAACAGCTGTAATTCAGAAGATTTTTTTGTTTCTGGCTGGTGATTTCAACTGCACTGAAAATGATGTTTTGGACAGAAAATATTTAGAGCCTCATGCTGCATCAGACAGACAATACACATGGGCTCATACAAGAGATGATGTTATCTTCCGGCCTAGATTGGATCGTTTTTATGTTTTTAAACATCAAGTTAATATTTTCAAAAGTTTTAACATCATGCCTGTTGGTTTTTCTGATCACTCTTTGGTTCTTTGTCATGTTCTGATCAGAATATTAAACATAAGAGTGCATATTGGCATTTCAATACCTCCCTCCTTTGTGATATTCATTTTTAAAGATTGTTTTAAGTTTCTATGGAGGAATTTTAAAACAGAAAAATCTCATTTTAGATAATTAAAACAATGTGTTGCAAGCCAAGCCTGCTCCTTTAAGAAGGTGGCTTTGTGGGTGATGTGTGGGTGTGACATAGTAGTGTAAGCGCCGGTAGTTGGAAGTATGTGTGTGTCTAGCCGCAGCCACAGAGAATAGGTGTACACCGATAGAGGAGAAATAAGTTACCACTGTTAGTGAAGCAAGAGTCAAATACATCACAGAGAGGTCTGGCTAAGCTAAGTGAGCTAGCATCATACCAGTGGCCGCCCAACTCTGGTTCGGGGCCTGAGACTGGAGAGGTAACAAATGGTGGGACTGTGGTAAAGTAAAAATAAAACAGTTTTGTCAACAATACACTTTCAATGTCACAATGGACATTACCAGATCCATCAAAGATCTAGAGATTGACGTGGTGGACCTGGAAACTTTAATAGAGTCCACAGGATACAGAGGGTATTTTGAGACCCTCGAAGCCAAAAAAATAGCTCTTGCAAACCTACTAGGCACCAAAGCTTAGGGAGCTTTAGTCAGATCCTATTTTCAGAATGTATCTGAAACGGATGCTCCTTTGAAGTTCTTCATTGGACTTGAGCAAAAAAAATGGCCAGAACAGATTCATTCATGCCCTGTGTTCTGATACAGGACAGGAACTGACAAAAACCCAGTGAAATAAGGAGGAGAGTGGTGGAGTTCTACTTTAAGCTGTGTCAAAGTGAATACAATGAACAGGAGGAAATTTTTAATTCCTTCCATTGTGATCTGCCTCAAGTATCTCAAGTGAAACCAACATGGAACTGGATAAATCTCTGGTTGTACAAGAACTCTGCGCAGCCCTGCAAAGCATGGCGGCGGAGGGGAAAAGCCCCTGGGACTGATGGTCTTCCGGTGGAGTTATACAAGGCTTTCTGGGATGACTTGGGGGACGACCTGTTGGCAGTCTTAAATGAGAGTCTGCTGGAGATGTCTTTACCCTTGAGCTGTTGAAGAACATTAATAAAAAAAGGGAGACCTTCAGGATTTGAAAAGCTGGTGTCTTGTGTCATTGCTTTGTACTGATTATAAAATCTTATCCAAAGCTCTGGCTAATCGACTTAAACATGTGATTGATGAGGTTATCCATCAAGTACAAATGTACTGTGTGCCTGGTAGGTTCATATCTGACAATGTGGCATTAATTCAGGACATGTTGGACATCTCTGGTTCATTGGAGTTTGGTTTAATTTCTCTAGACCAAGAAAAGGCTTTTGATCGGGTCGAACACTCATAAAACTCTGGAGTGTTTTGGTCTCAGCCCAGGTCTTATTGCCATGATCAGAGTTGTTGTACCAAGATATTGAAAGTGTATTGAAAGTCAATGGAGGATTGAGCGCACCTTTTAAAGTAAAAGGTGCGCTCTAATATATCTTAATTAGTGTCTAATCAGCTGAAAATAATAATTGTTGTGTTTTCGTTACCTTAGAAATAAGCCCTTTATATCTACATGGGAGCAGGTCCCCCTCCACAGTGGCCGCCATGTTGCATCGCCATGTTTCTACAGTAGCGCAGAACGGACAAACCTAACACTGTCTCCAGTTAGGGCCTTACGCGTTTTAGATTCAGTGGGCGACTACTGGAAATGCACCAGTTTTAAAACGAAGAAGAAGAACGGACCAAACATTTTGTATTGTGAGAAGTTTTTGAAACCAAAATCTGATAAATGGAGGATCATACTATTTAGAAAATCACAGGAGCATGAATTGTCGTCATCAAAGAAACGAAAACATGAAGAAGCTAAATGAAATCTGGACAAGCAATGGCATAAAACGAGGATAAACTCAGATGGAAATCCCTGATGAGAGAAATGTTTGCAGATTCACGCCAAAGTTTCCTGTTTACTGCTGGACAGACAAGAGTGTAATGTATATTTATTTTGCCCCGCTGGTAATGGTTCAAAACCTACATGATGTACAGTGTTTATTAGCAGTACATTAGTTTCCCTGAAAAGAAACGCCGCCATGTAACGTTAAATATTAGCACACTTTAGCTTCAGTTTGTGCCTCTCACGGAGCTGGTGGTCTGATAAGAGACAACAGGGAGGCGACGTCGTGCTAACAACCCAACAATTTATTCATTTTCTGTGGCAGCAAGACAACACATTGACTGATAACTAAGATATTTAACGCTGGTGATGTGCTAAAGACAGTGAGTCAGAGTAATGAGTTATTGTGAAAGATAAACTGAGGAGAAGTCTGCTCATCACCGAGTTAATACATCCTGTGAATTTATATTTATATTTTTCACAGTGCTCCATGATTTCATTGCTCCTAATTTGTCATTTAGGAGCACATGTACACATTGGGGGGCAAAGTTAGCTTATAGTCCAACACAAGTAACGTTTTCCCCATTTCAATGTTGAAAAACATGTAATTGCTACCAGAGTTTTAATTTTACATTTGTCAGTCAGAAGTAGAATTTTTCTGTTATTTATTTTGGTGTGTTTATCCAGGCCAGCCAAGGCTCCCAGCATCTTAGGACGTAACATAATGTATTACAAGGGTTTGTGACTGTGTCATGTAGCACTTATTTTCTTGATGTTGCTGTTGTTTCTCCAGCTATGAGAGAGGTCCTGTAGCATCGATGCATGGTATTGCCTTTATCTTCATCCTAAAGTGACTGTGTAATAGGTCAGGGGTATTTCATCATGTGCCATTGATGGCTGGGAGTACGTTGGTTTTCATTACAACCAAAGACAACAAAAGTTGATTTCACTGAATAGCTACTTGTCTCTGACTGAAAGTATGTTAATCAATTAAATAATCCGATCTAGTCTGTTGTTCGGATGAAAATCTGCATGGAGTAAGGTTGAACAGTTTCTGGTGAGTACGTTAGATAAATAGATAGACAGATGATTTATAATAGTAAGTTCATTCATTTGTGCTGTTTTATTTTTCTCAGGCACTATGGGTTGGCATTATTCACCATGTCTGTGACATTCACACCTGCCATATCAGAAGTATTGCAGACCAAGTCAGGAGAGGTCTAGGTAAGTGATACACATTTGTTTGCCTACGTAGCATTTTAACTTACCCTGTAAGTCCTACTCTTGGTTAAATAGCACTATTTTCACATGTACAACTGTATAAAATGTATGAAATAGTAAATTATCTCTATGTGTAATGGTACTGTCTTCCACAGAAGCAGTTTTCCATGCAGCTGCTGCTCTACACACAGCTCCTGGAGCAGATGAGGAACAGCAGTGTCAGTGAATCATGGGAGTTGTTCCTGCCCTGAGGGCATCTTCATCCCGAGCAGTAAATTGAATACCTTTGGTGTGGTATTGGTCTGACCCTTGTCAGCTATTATATGTGCAGCAATTTGACTGCTGGAAGGTGATCAGATAAGTTTAATCACACTGCTTTTAGTGTTCAAACAGACTAATGATTTGATAGATTATTCAGTCTTTATCAGTCAACTCTGAAGAACACAGAATAAGCTGTCAAAATGTTTGTTTGAACAGTAAAAGCTGCATGTTTATGTTATCCTTTTATTGTCCAGATTGAAAAGGATGTCCAAAAATGTTTCTGTTAAATAAAATATATTTTTATTACAAATGTCATTATTCTTAGTGTTGTTTTTTATATTTTTTTTTGTGGTTCCAACTAGTGAATTACAGTTAACATAACCTGAAGTGGCAATGAAAATTAATCCATAACATGTACTACAGTGCCCTGTTCTGAGGATCAGTGGTATTCCAACTTCACTACTGTTTTATGTTGCTTTATAAATATAAATAATGACAATATAAATTAATGATGGAAGTGGTAATGACAATATACTGACTGCAGGGAAATACTGTCATTGTATAAGTATATATAAATATGTTTATCATTGCAATTATCACAGCACATCTGATGAATATCTTTTATTTGGTAAACTTGCACATTTAAGTTGAACAAATGTGAATATATAAACAAAAAGTTTAATAATTATCCAGAAAATATAGAAAATGTATAGAACAACTATAAAATAAATAAAATATTTGAAATGTAACAAATAAATATGAGATGATTTGATGATGAACAGGCAGGTGTGCGAGTACCTGAGATACTGTGTGGACATTCCAGAGTACCTGGAGGGAAACTCAGAGGCCAGGTGTGAAACCAGTGTGATGTCTTTGGAGGACCAGGGAACTTGTCCCTGATCCTCCAAACACAGCAACTGGGGATGACAAGTCGGTTTCCCTGGCCTTGCAGCCATGCTGTCAATAGATGAAATGTCTATAGGCAGCATAACGGTACTCCCGGTTGTCATCCCCAGGCTTCCTGGTTTGGCCAAATACCATAATGTCCTCCCAGTACCACCTGTGAATGCATAAAGAGCATTTACTGGGAGAAGTGCGGTATTATTATTACACAATCTGCAGGGTACTGGCCACAGCATTTCCTCTCCCGGTCCGTAGGCATGTCTGTACAGTACACCATGGTACCCCTGGCACTCCAGCAAACGGTGGGATACCATGCCTGCACTGATGCATCATCAAGGCATCAAAAATTAACCCTGTCTGCCTCTGAAGCGGGTCACTGGTGAGCTGCCTGTGCTCCTCCAAGGTCATCTCTTCAAGAAGTCTCTGAAAAAATAAAACACGGGAAAAACACAGATAAGGCTTTATAGGTTGTAAGTTTCATGATATGTTGGAAATATGGTAATGGTAGTGCAAAATATGGATTGTAGGCTGTCCAGTGTTCCCAAACATGTCTACAACAATAACATGATTTTTTAAAAAAGTCAAAATATTGCTGCTTGATACTGTTCCTATATAGTATTTATATAATCATTCAGTGGTGTTGCTGTTGTTTTCAGTAGCTTCTTTTATACAGAGAACCCGCATTATAGCCGTAAAGAGGATCCAAGGGGAGGACATTTCTCTTCGTTTGATAACGTTAAAAGTAAAGTTAGACTTTTCTGTTGGCTTCGCGACTCATTTTAAAAAGACGAGAGAAAGAGGGTGAGAGCAGCTGTGGTCGAGTGAGCTAGAGGGTGAATGAAGAGTGGGAGCGCTAGTAACGTTAGTGGGGAAGCTGGTGAACCAGATCGATAAACATTATTTTCAGATTGTTTCACAGCGGTTAGCTTCTAAAGCACAAACACACCCACACACTTCACTTCAACCCTGCAGCTGTGCGCTGTGCCGCCTGATTTGGTCTGAATACGGGCTAAACAGAACAGCAAGGCGGATTACAGGTGCAGTATTCCCGCCTTGAACGGGCTGTGTAAAAGGGGCTACTGACTCATGTTACACTGATAACACATACACAAACTATACAGACTACAGTAATGTAAAGCACAGAGCTGCTATGTAAATACCACTTTGTGTTGTATTGGCATTTTTAATATCATGCAGAACGGGTAGGAATATGATAATAATTGTATAAATAATGTCACAAACCTCAGTCGCTTCGGTCCCTTTGGGGGGTTTCCAGCCTCTTCCCCTGCTAATATGTATAGCGTTATCCCGCCAACGCTATCTCGCTATCAATAATGCCTAACGTTAGAATAAAATAATGTAAGTTTTGTTTAGCATGACGTTGCTAATGTTAGCTTGTATTACCAAAACAATAAAACATTCATAATTGCTATCTTACTTGTGAGCTATAACCTATAGTATTATAGATTAAATAATTAAATATATCTTCACCTCATCGCTTGACTTGTTAGAAATGCTCAAAGCATTGAAGAAACCGTCTTTTATTATAAATGTTGTCATCAGTGAGACATCGACCCTTCAGTCTACTAACTGCTCTCTGTTCCTCCTCAGTTATTTCTGTGTTAAAGGTGCATTTCTTTGTCTCACCAATAGATGGCAGGTCAAACAACTTGAGGCAAGGCTCATATATTCAATATGAAGGCAATTTAAAGTAGAACTGGGTGATATCACCTCAAATCAATATCATGATTAATCGGCACATGTACCTCGTATGAATCAAATGATATCTTATTGTGCAGAATATTGTCCATCCTCTCAGTGGAGTTCTTATTAGTTATTTGTGCTGAAAAATTAAACAGAAACCCTGGATTATGACTGAGTCATATTTCTTTACCATATTCAGTAGTTCAGTACACTTCTACACTTTCAGGTATTTGTTTGATAAAACAGGAACTTCAAAGTAAAATATGGCTCCATTTAACATATCTTGTGAATGTCAGAATGTGGAAACACTGAGGATTTTGGGGATCTTGAAGAGGATCAATATCCTAGTTAAAAATTTAAATAAATTGAACTTTCTGAACTTGTTTCCCTCCCACACACTGTCTTATCTCTCCCCACACTGATTATATCTATGTCTCTCTCACGCTAAAACTCTTCATTATCTGTGTGTTTGAAGACACGTTCGCCTCAGTGGACTGGTCACGTACATTTCCTCTCACATTGCCCCCGCAGCTGTCCATCAAACCTGCAGGCACCAGCTTCACTGTGTCTGTCTCTAAAGTCCTCTGTTTTCATGCTTTTAGTTGATTTGGTCCAGTTTCTCACACACATCAAAGAAGTTTGACCATATATTTACTCGGTTTTAATTCAGTTTATTTTCTACTAGTTAACACAAACTCTGTGTGCAACATACACTAAAACCTTAGATAAACTCTTTGGAGTTGAGGCCCATGTATACATCCCATTCATTATAAAACACTTGTCAGCCAATCAGATTAGAGAATTTTCCATATTGTACATATTTGAGGTATTTGTACTTTCTTTTACTTGACTGTTTCTACTTTATGCTACTTTACGTCATTGAAATTTTGTACTTTTAACCCCACTTGGTTACTTTTCAGATTAGGATTTTATATAAAAAAGCATATATTATTATATAATATGATGCAGTAGTATTACTATTAATCTTCCCAGTAATATATAAAGTACCGAAAACTGGCTCGACATTGACAAATTACATTACAAAGCTCTTACATGAACTCTTTAGTCATAAAAACAGAATAATATATTTTGATAATATATCTCTCTAAATGAGTCTCCTGCATGATGACTACTTTTACTTTTGATACTTAAAGTACATTTTGCTGATATTACTTCTGTACTTTTACTTGAGCACCATTTTTAATTAAGGGCTTTTGGTAATGTTTTATTATACAGGTCCTTTCATTTTACATAAATGTCCTGGAGTAATTTGCAGGTATTTAACGATTAAGTTTTAGGACATTTTACAAAGAGGGTGGGACAGTTTGGTACAAATTAAATTGAATTGTTTTGGGGTTTTTTCAGAAAAAAACTAATATGCTAATATATTATTTTGACACACAAAACTAGTAAATTTGTTAAAGAATAGTTAAGAATCTAATTTATTAAGATTTTTTGCAAATGAAGAACTACATATAAACCTAAATATATTGAGTGGGTACTTACCAACTAAACCAAATAATCACTTTTTTCAATTTTTAAGATAATTTGAACCAAATTGCACCACTCTCTCTGAAAAATGTCCTAAAAATTAATTGTTAAAACCTGTGAATTGCCAAAATATTAGTATAAAAGTAAGAGACCTGTCAAATCAAGCATCACTCGACTTTTACTTGTAATAGTTTTAGACGTTGGTATCTTTATTTTGACTTCAGTAAAAGATTTTAAAACTTTCTCCACCACTGACTGTTTGTGGACTAATTAGTGAAACTGTTGAACTGAATTTAAACAAACACAGATTACTTGATACGGCGCCTAATGGTTCAAAGTTTCCCATGATGGTGAGATAAAGGAGAGCTGATGGGAGGTGACATCAAACTCATGAGGTGACAAGTATCAAGTGTTTGCATCACACTCACATGCAGATCTCAGAGCAGGATGGCTGCAGTCACAGAGCTCTCCTTCTTGCTGTTTGCTCTCATCAACAACATTCATGCAAGAGGACTTATCACCATACGAAAGGAGAAGGCCTCTTACACCTTTGAACCACCCAAGGAAGCCAACTTCTGCCTTATCTCCACATTTGTCGGCGAGGGGAAGCGAGTTCTGCTGAACACCTCTGACCTGTGGTCCCAAAACTCCACAGCACCTGAACACTTGAAGGAAAGACTTCCAGTTGTCAGCAAGGAGAATAATTCTTCTTACAAGATCCACAACCTGACTCACTCACACTCAGGCCTGTACCAAGAGCAGTGTTGGACGGAGGGTGAGGTGACATATGAGAAAAACATCAGCATTGTTGTTTGCGGTACAATAGTTGAGAAAACAACTATTAAAGTAAAGTTGGGTGAAGGATTAGAACTACCATGTAAGGGAGCAGCCAACAATCTGACGGTCCAGTGGCTCCAGCATGAGTCTGGATATAAAAAATACATATGGACAAGAGTTTTGGGGGGCAGCACGACGTCGCTGATGGACAATGAAAAAAGAACATCTGAAGAGATGAAAAATACATCAGCTCTTGCTGTATCTGACTACAAATTCACAACCTCTTCAGAGTACATCTGTCTGCTGAGGAAGAGAGAGCAGTTTGTTAGCAGCTATTCTGTAAAAACTGAAATACGAACAGAGATACACTTCCACTCAGTGGGAGAAAGGGCCGTGTTGGACTGCACTGATCTCAGTGATGACCAGCCACCACTGTGGAAGAAGGACAATACAAAGGATTTTATCTCCTCCTGGGACAACTTCACAGAATTGGGAAAAAACGACACACTGGTGTTTCCATCACTTACATTTAATGACTCAGGTTTTTACAGCTGTGAAAACTCTTTAAAAATGGAAATACATTTACTTGAGGTGTGCCCCAAAATTGGTCCACCTGCTGTAGCGTTCTTCTCAGAGGGAGAAGACGTCACTCTCAGATGCAATCAGACAGGGGATTTCAAGATCATTTGGTTCATGAAGTCGAACCAAACAGAAGGCAGAACCGTTAACATAAATCTACAAAAACAAGATGAGGGAAGCAGAATAAAAATATCTCGTCCTAGTGTGCGTCTGGTTCTCTCTAATGTCTCACTGGAAGACACTGGGGAGTACTGGTGTGCGGCTGTGGACCAAAATTATCAGTGTGTGTCAATATCCAAGATCCTTCTACTGCACAGAGAGCCGTGTGGGATTTGCTTCATCGTCTATGCAGTGAGGTCTTCACTGCTCAGCGGTCTGCTGCTGACGCTCTGTGTCGTTTTTGTTGCTGCAACCAGGGCGACCAGGAGAGGAGAGCAGTTTACAGCTGTTTGAGAGGTCATATGTGTGAGTATATGTTCATATTTACTCATCATCAGGTTTTTGAATATGTACTCATTTCTCATTGTCTTTAATACAGTGTGTTAAATTCTTGATATTGCAATAATCAATGTTATCTGTTCATATTTGAACATAAGAGACAGAGAGAGAGGTTAAGATGTTCATTATCACAAAAAAAAAAAAAAATGACTCAGTGTATGTGATAATTTATGATTTATTTTTTCATTTGCTTTTGTGAGGTGAAATATCAAATATCAATATCCTGATTTCATTGTATTGTGTATAATGACAATAACGGTTTCTATAGATATCAGTGTGAAATGTACAAGATGTGACATACAAAGACAGGTAGAGAAAGAGATACTGTGGAGGAGACCTGTACATTAAGTTTTTATTTTGTTTTTTGTTTTTTAACATTTCAACAAATTGCTTTCACTTAACTTTTTCTTACTCTTTTACAATTTTCTTATTGTGTTTTTATTGTCTTGAGGAGGACCAGGAGAGGAGAGCAGCTTTCAGCTGTTTGAGAGTTCATGTGTGTATATGTTCATATTTACTCATCATCACGTTTAAAAAAAATAAAAAAATAAAAAAATTAAATGTTATTTTACAAGGTGAAATACCAAATATCAATATCCTGATTTCATTGTATTGTGTATAATGACAATAACGGTTTCTATAGATATCAATGTGAAATGTACAAGATGTGACATACAAAGACAGGTAGAGAAAGAGATACTGTGGAGGAGACCTGTACATTATGTTTTTATTTTTAACATTTCAATAATCAACCTTTTAACATTGTTTTCACTCAAGTTTTTTAATAATCCTTTTACTATCTTTTATCATGTTTTTACTGTATTGATGTTTTATTTTTAACCTAATTATTTCATGTTTAAAAAGAAAATATGTTAAGCTGAAGCAGATGTTTATTTTTATATCCAGTTTTTATGGTTCTGATTGTGATTTCTGGTTTTTATTATCATAAACAACATGTCTCTTGTATAAAGTGTCTTAAACTGTGTTTATCCATGCCTTTACTGCTTTGCTTTTTTCAAATAAACATGAACTTGATTCACAAATTTTACTGTAATTGTGACTTTTTTAAAATTCCAGTATCATTTGTGTAATATATGATAAATTGCATTTTAAAATAAAGTAAAGGATTGTATTTGAGCACATTTCAGGAACATATTACAGCTACTCCATGCTGTTCTGTATACATCTTGCACATAGATGTAGTTTACTAATTGCATTAAAGGACGGGTCCACAGTTTTTCAAGTCTGTTTTAAAACAACAGTCACCATTAGAAGATCCCTTCATAATGCACTTACAATATAAGTGATGGGAGACAAAATCCACAGTCCTGCTTCTGTGCAAAAATGTATTTAAAAGTTAATCTGAAGCTAATATGAAGCTTCAGCATCCAAATGAGTCAAATCAAGTAGATATCTTTTAACGTTACAGTCTTTTTAGTGCCAAAGTCCTTTTTGTTACTATACTTCCACCGCAGCTCAACAGGGAAACACTGTCTGAGGAAACACAAATAGGGAATCTGATGCTAAAAAGACTGTAAATGTGTCAGATATCCACTTGATATGATTAACTCAGACTGCTGAAGCCTCATATAAGCTTCACATCAACTTTTAAATGCATTTTTTGCAGTAAGTGACTGTGTGGAAACACTGTGGATTGTGGAGATCTTGAAGAGGATCAATATTCTAGTTAAAAATTTAAATAAACTGAACTTTCTGAACTTGTTTTGCTCTCACAAACAGACATATCTCTCCCATCACACGTTATAGCTATGTGTCTCTCACACTCTAACTCGTCATTATCTGTGTGTTTGAAGACACGTTCGCCTCAGTGGACTGGTCACGTACATTTCCTCTCACATTGCCACCACAGCTGTACATCAAACCTGCAGGCACCAGCTTAACTGTGTCTGTCTCTAAAGTCCTCTGTTTTCATGCTTTTAGTTGATTTGTTGCAGATTCTCACACACATCAAAGAGGTTTGATCATATATTTGCTTGGTATTTAATTCAGTTTATTTTCTACTAGTTAACACAAACTCTGTGTGCAACATACACTAAAACCTTAGATAAACTCTTTGGAGTTGAGGCCCATGTATACATCACATTCATTATAAAACACTTGTCAGCCAATCAGATTAGAGAATTCTCCATATTCTATATTGTACATATTTCAGGTATTTGTACTTTCTTTTACCTGACTGGTTCTATTTGGTTCTACTTTACTTTTAATTTACTTTGTTGAAATTTTGTACTTTTAACTCCTCTTGGCTACTTTTCAGATTAGGATTTTACACAGAAAAACATACAGTGCTTAATAATATGACTCGATAGTATTAATATTAATCTGCCTAGTAATATAAATTTAGCACAAAAAGTAAGGAAATTTGTGTTTGGTGGATTATTTCTTTGTTGTAACAATGCTTCTCGGCAATAAATCTTATACTGTTGGAAAGCCTGTTTAGTTCCCTTTTAAATGGTGCCACATTTGTAAGGAACATGTATTTGTGGGATGAGCAGCAGAGCTAAGTATGTGGGTTGCGCCCATGAAAAATATGCCAAATCTTCTCTGCCAATCAAACAGCTTATTTTGCTGTTGCTATTGACTCTTGTTTTGAGCTTCTGGTACCCCCAGGTGCTGCCAATCAGGTGCCAATCAAGCACCTGATTGGCAGCACCTGTGAGCATGGACCCTGCTACAGTGGTCAATAGGTGTCTGCTCCAAGAATCAGCATGCAACGTTTGACTGATCTGGATAGGGCCCCATGCAATAGGGCAACTTCAAGCTGGTGTTCTGCAAAACCAAGTTGTGGCATTATTTGGAGTGAGCCTTAGTGCCATCTCCATAGTGAAGGCCAAGTTCCATATAACGGGGGATGTCAGAGACAGGCCATGAAGTGGGCATCCCAAGAGGACGACACCCCAAGAAGACCGTTTCCTCACCCTGTCAGCACTCAGGTACCGTAGGCTGTCTTCTACAGATTTGCAGTCAAGGCTTGCAGGACGATATGACCGACGGCTATCTGCCCAGACAATCCGGAACAGACTGCACGCAGCCAATCTCCAGTCTCATAAGGCTGCCCGGAGGCCTGCCATGACTGCCCTTCACCGTTAGGCTCGTTTGTGCTGGTTCACATGCACTGGAACCTGAACATGTGGAGGAACGTTACTTTCAACAATGAGTCCAGATTCTGCCTACAGCAGTTGGATCGTAGGGTCAAAGTGTGGAGAGGACGCGGAGAACGCTATGCTGATTGCTGCACCGATAGAGTAACATCTTCTGGTGGAGACAGTGTGATGGTGTGGGGCGGCATCTCCTTCACTGGAAAAAAGAGGCTTGTCATCATTGGAGGCAATCTCAGTGCAGATATCGAGATGAGATTCTGCAACCAGTGGCAATCCCATATCTCCACAGTCTGGGACCGAACTATATCCTCCAAGATGATAACGCTCGCCCTCACAGAGTGAGGTTTATCAGAGACTACCTCCAGAATTCGGGAATGGAGAGGATGGAATGGCCTGCCAGCAGTTCTGACCTCAACCCCATTGAACACTTGTGGGATCAGCTTGGGTGTGCTGTTCGTGCCAGAGTGACCAACACAACCATGTTGGCTGACTTGTGACAAATGCTGGTTGAAGAATGGGACGCCATCCCATAGCAGAGCTCCCATACACAGACATATCTCTCCCATCACATGTTATATCTATGGGTACATCTCAAGTCTCTTATTTTATGTCTACTCGCTCCTCACCTGAACCGGAAGCTGTTCCTGATGCGCCATTTTGACAGGCGTCCCAAGTCTCTTATTCTAACACGAGAGTAGCCTTCACGGAAGTCTTTTACCGGTGGACACGCCCCCTTATTGGATATCAGTTATTGATTGGATGCTGCAGCTGATCTGACTGATCTGATACATCACTGCAGTTTCATACCGAAGTGGAGACAGATTACAGATTAAATTTAAGTGTTTCACTCCCAAGTTTTGTGTTTTATTTGTTTTCTGATTCATCATCTAGTTAAAATCTGTTAATTGTCGGTCTGATCAACAAAAAAACCATAAACAACTTTCTTCATTTATTAGAAAGATTTTTCTTTTCATGATCTGTTATTTCTTCCATTAAACTGTTTCTTACTGACAGACAGACTCTTCCTGACTTAAATTTTATCCATAATAACAGTTAAACACATTTATATTATATATCATTTATCGTCATTTCCATTCAGTCACATGTGAAGCTGAAAATTCCTGAGTGTCGGGTTTGATATGAGTTACATCATTTCCATCTGCCCTGAAACATTTAGCCAAATACATATTTTCCAGTGTTCAGAAGACACCCTGATCATATTCTGCATTGTTAAATAATGAATTCACTATCAGGATTATCAAAAAATACAGTTGCAAATAATCAATAAATAATATAAACGCATTCTGCGAGTAGAAATGGTTCCTGTGTGTCTGAGCAGGACACAGTATAAATGCAGAATGCAGTTTGTTATTTAGGTGTTTGTTAAACAAGTAACAGGCTGCAGAGGGGAAACATCTGCTGCAGTGATAACTGTGCACCTTTATTAGTATTAGCACAGCGCACATGTGTGCAGACACAAACTCCATCAGAAGTTTCTACAGCCGTTACAGCCGACGGACAGCTGACGCCATCATCAGAAACGGACGTCGCTTCACGTGACGCTTCAGAGGAGAGGACGTCTCATGTCTCTTAAGACAAATTTCCTCGTTTCCTCTCTCCTCGCTTGGTTTCCTTGCGTCTCTGCTTGCATCCACGGTGGGAGGGACTAAGACGCAAGGAAAAGAGGCAAGTGAGGGAAACATGGATGCAATTTTAGAGACTTGGGATGCACCCTATGTCTCTCTCACGCTAAAACTCGTCATTATCTGTGTGTTTGAAGACACGTTCGCCTCAGTGGACTGGTCACGTACATTTCCTCTCACATTTCCCCCACAGCTGTCCATCAAACCTGCAGGCACCAGCTTCACTGTGTCTGTCTCTAAAGTCCTCTGTTTTCATGCTTTTAGTTGATTTGGTCCAGATTCTCACACACATCAAAGAAGTTTGACCATATATTTACTCGGTTTTAATTCAGTTTATTTTCTACTAGTTAACACAAACTCTGTGTGCAACATACACTAAAACCTTAGATAAACTCTTTGGAATTGAGGCCCATGTATACATCACATTCATTATAAAACACTTGCCAGCTGTTAAAATCTGCAAATTGCCAGAATATTAGTTTTAGACGTTGGTATCTTTATTTTGACTTCAGTAAAGGATTTTAAAACTTTCTCCACTACTGTCTGTTTGTGGACTAATTAGTGAAACTGTTGAACTGAATTTAAACAGACACAGATTACTCGATATGGAGCCTCATGGTTCAAAGTTTCCCATGATGGTGAGATAAAGGAGAGCTGATGGGAGGCGACATCGAGCTCATGAAGTGACAAGTATCAAGTGTTTGCATCACACTCACATGCAGATCTCAGAGCAGGATGGCTGCAGTCGCAGAGCTCTCCTTCTTGCTGTTTGCTCTCACCAACAACAATCATGCAAGAGAACTTATTACCATACGAGAGCAGAAGGCCTCTTACACCTTTGAACCGCTCAAGGAAGCCAACTTCTGCCTCATCTCCACATTTGTCGGCGAGGGGAAGCGAGTTCTGCTGAACACCTCTGACCTCTGGTCCCAAAACTCCACAGCACCTGAACACTTGAAGGAAGGACTTCCAGTTGTCAGCAAGGAGAATAATTCTTCTTACAAGATCCACAACCTGACTCACTCACACTCAGGCCTGTACCAAGAGCAGTGTTGGATGGAGGGTGAGGTGACATATGAGAAAAACATCAGCATTGTTGTTTGTGGTACAATAGATGAGATAACAGTTATTCCAGTAAATTTGGGTGAAAGATTTGAACTACCATGTAAGGGAGCAGCCAACAATCTGACGGTCCAGTGGCTCCAGCATGAGTCTGGATATGAGGAAGACATATGGACAAGAGTTTTTGGGAGCAGCACGACGTCGCTGATGGACAATGAAAAAAGAACATTTGAAGTGATGAAAAACACATCAGGTCTTGTTGTATCTGACTACAAATTCACAACCTCTTCAGAGTACACCTGTCTGGTGATGAACAAAAAGCAGTGTGTTAGTAGTCATCCTGTACAAGCTAAATTACAACCAAAGACACACTTCCCCTCAGTGGGAGAAAGGGCCGTGTTGGACTGTGCTGATTTCAGTGATGACCAGCCACCACTTTGGAAGAAGTACATTACAAAGGATTTCTTCTCCTCCAGGGACAACTTCACAGTATTGGGAAAAAACTACTCACTGGTGTTTTCATCACTTACATTTAATGACTCAGGTTTTTACAGCTGTGAACACTCTTTCAAAGAGGAAATGCATTTACTTGCGGTGTGCCCCAAAATTGGTCCACCTGCTGTAGTGTTCTTCTCAGAGGGAGAAGAAGTCACTCTCAGATGCAGTCAGACAGGGGATTACACGATCTTTTGGTTTATGAAGTGGAACCAAACAGAAGGCAGAACCGTTAATGTAAATCAACATGAACTAGATGAGGGAAGCAGAATAAAAATATCTCGTCCTGGTGTGCGTCTGGATCTCTCTAATGTCTCACTGGAAGACACTGGGGAGTACTGGTGTGCAGCTGTGGACCAAAATCATGAGTGTGTGTCAATATCCAAGATCCTTCTAGTGCACAGAGAGCCGTGTGGGATTTGCTTCATCGTCTATGCAGTGAGGTCTTCACTGCTCAGCAGTCTGCTGCTGACGCTCTGTGTCGTTGTCGTCGCTGTAACCAGGACGACCAGGAGAGGAGAGCAGATTACAGCTGTTTGAGAGGTCATATGTGTGAGTATATGTTCATATTTACTCATCATCAGGTTTAAAAAAAAAAGAAAAAAAATATATGTACTCATTTCTCATTGTCTTTAATACAGTGTGTTAAATTCTTGATATTGTAATAATCAGTGTTATCTGTTCATATTTGAACATAAGAGAGAGAGAGAGAGGTTAAGATGTTCATTATCACAAAACAAAAAAAAAAATGACTCAGTGTATGTGATAATTTATGATGTATTTTTTTATTTGCATTTTCAAGGTGAAATATCAAATATCAATATCCTGATTTCATTGTATTGTGTATAATGACAATAACGGTTTCTATAGATATCAATGTGAAATGTACAAGATGTGACATACAAAGACAGGTAGAGAAAGAGATACTGTGGAGGAGACCTGTACATTATGTTTTTATTTTTAACATTTCAACAATCAACCTTTTAACATTGCTTTCACTCAAGTTTATTAATAATCCTTTTATTATCTTTTATCATGTTTTTACTGTATTGATGTTTTATTTTTAACCTAATTATTTCATGTTTAAAAAAACAACAACATTTGTTATGCTGAAGCAGACTGATGTTTATTTTTATATCCAGTTTTTATGGTTCTGATTGTGATTTCTGGTTTTTATTATCATAAACAACATATCTCTTGTATAATGTGTCTTAAACTGTATTTATCCATGCCTTAACTGCTTTGCTTTTTGCAAATAAACATGAACTTGATTCACAAATTTTACTGTAATTGTGACTTTTTTAAAATTCCAGTATCATTTGTGTAATATATGATAAATTGCATTTTAAAATAAAGTAAAGGATTGTATTTAAGCACATTTCAGGTACATATTACTGCTACTCCATGCTGCTTTGTATACATCTTGCACATAGATGTAGTTTACTAATTGCATTAAAGGACGGGTTCACAGATTTTCAAGTCTGTTTAAAACAACAGTCACCATTAGAAGATCCCTTCATAATGCACTTACAATATAAGTGATGGAGGACAAAATCCACAGCCCTGCTTCTGTGCAAAAATGTATTTAAAAGTTTATCTGAAGCTAATATGAAGCTTCAGCATCCAAATGAGTCAAATCAAGTAGATATCTTTCAATGTTACAGTCTTTTAGTGCCAAAGTCCCTCTTTTTGTTACTATACTTCCACCTGCAGCTCAACAGGGAAACACTGTCCGAGGAAACACAAAGAGGGAATTTGATGCTAAAAAGACTGTAAATGTGTCAGATATCCACTTGATATGACTAACTCAGACTGCTGAAGCCTCATATAAGCTTCACATCAACTTTTAAATGACTGTGTGGACACACTGTGGATTTTGGTCTCCATCACTTCCATTGAAAGCACATTTGAAGGATCTTTTAATATCCAGTATGAACAGGAGTGTTTGTGAACCTATCCTTTAAATCATAGCTTAGATGTTTTGTTAAGATGTTTAACACTGATGCATTGGAGACATTTGGTTCAAAGTAAAGCATTGAAGAAACCGTCTTTTATTATAAATGTTGTCATCAGTGAGACGTCGACCCTTCAGTCTACTAACTGCTCTCTGTTCCTCCTCAGTTATTTCTGTGTTAAAGGTGCTTTTCTGTGTCTCACCAATAGATGGCAGGTCAAGCAACTTGAGGCAAGGCTCATATATTCAACATGAAGGCAATTTAAAGTAGAGCTGGGTGATATCACCTCAAATCAATATCATGATTAATTGTCATATTTACCTCATATGTAATGATGAATCAAACAATATCATATTAAATACAGTTATATAGTTATTTGTACTGAAAAATAAACAGAAACCCTGGATTATGACTGAATCATATTTCTTCATCATATTCAGTAGATCAGTACACTTCTACACTTTCAGGTATTTGTTTGATAAAACAGGAACTTCAAAGTAAAATATGGCTCCATTTAACATATCTTGTGAATGTCAGAATGTGGAAACACTGAGGATTTTGGGAATGTTGAAGAGGATCAATATCGTAGTTAAAAATTTAAATAAATTGAACTTTCTGAACTTGTTTCACTCTCACACACTGTCTTATCTCTCCCCACACTGATTATATCTATGTCTCTCTCACGCTAATACTCTTCATTATCTGTGTGTTTGAAGACATGTTCGCCTCAGTGGACTGGTCACGTACATTTCCTCTCACATTGCCCCCACAGCTGTCCATCAAACCTGCAGGCACCAGCTTCACTGTGTCTGTCTCTAAAGTCCTCTGTTTTCATGCTTTTAGTTGATTTGGTGCAGATTCTCACACACATCAAAGAGGTTTGACCATATATTTACTCGGTTTTAATTCAGTTTATTTTCTACTAGTTAACACAAACTCTGTGTACAACATACACTAAAACTTTAGATAAACTCTTTGGAGTTGAGGCCCATGTATACATCACATTCATTATAAAACACTTGCCAGCTGTTAAAACCTGCAAATTGCCAGGATATTAGTATAAAATTAAGAGACCTGTTAAATCAAGCATCACTCGACTTTTACTTGAAATAGTTTTAGACGTTGGTATCTTTATTTTGACTTCAGTAAAGGATTTTAAAACTTTCTCCACTACTGTCTGTTTGTGGACTAATTAGTGAAACTGTTGAACTGAATTTCAACAGACACAGATTACTCGATACGGAGCCTAATGGTTCAAAGTTTCCCATGATGGTGAGATAAAGGAGAGCTGATGGGAGGCGATATTGAGCTCATGAGCTGACAAGTATCAAGTGTTTGCATCACACTCACATGCAGATCTCAGAGCAGGATGGCTGCAGTCGCAGAGCTCTCCTTCTTGCTGTTTGCTCTCACCAACAACATTCATGCAGAAGAACTTATCATCATAGAAGAGCAGAAGGACTCTTTCAACTTTGAACCGCCCAAGGAAGCCAACTTCTGCCTCATCTCCACATTTGTCGGCGAGGGGAAGCGAGTTCTGCTGAACACCTCTGACCTCTGGTCCCAAAACTCCACAGCACCTGAACACTTGAAGGAAGGACTTCCAGTTGTCAGCAAGGTGAATAATTCTTCTTACAAGATCCACAACCTGACTCACTCACACTCAGGCCTGTACCAAGAGCAGTGTTGGACGGAGGGTGAGGTGACATATGAGAAAAACATCAGCATTGTTGTTTGCGGTACAATAGATGAGATAACAGTTATTCCAGTAAAGTTGGGTGAAAGATTTGAACTACCATGTAAGGGAGCAGCCAACGATCTGACGGTCCAGTGGCTCCAGCATAAGTTTAGATATGAGGAAGACATATGGACAAAACTTTTTGGGAGCAGCACGACGTCACTGATGGACAATGAAAAAATAACATTTGAAGTGATGAAAAACACATCAGCTGTTGTTGTAATTGACTACAAATTCACAACCTCTCCAGTGTACATCTGTCTGGTGATGAACAAAAAGCAGTGTGTTAGTAGTCATCCTGTATACACTACTATACAACCAAAGATACACTTCTACTCGGTGGGAGAAAGGGCCGTGTTGGACTGTGCTGATCTCAGTGATGACCAGCCACCACTTTGGATGAAGGACATTACAAAGGATTTAATCTCCTCCAACTTCACAGTATTGAGAAGAAACTACTCACTGGTGTTTTCATCACTTACATTGAATGACTCAGGTTTTTACGCCTGTGAACACTCTTTAAAAATGGAAATACATTTATTGAAGGTGTGCCCCAAAATGGGTCCACCTGCTGTAGCATTCTTCTCAGAGGGAGAAGACGTCACTCTCAGATGCAGTCAGACAGGGGATTTCGAGGTAATTTGGTTTAAGAAGTGGAACCAAACAGAAGGCAGAACCGTTGATATAAATCCACAAGAACCAGATAAGGGAAGCAGAATAAAACTATCTCACGCTAATGTGAGTCTGGTTCTCCCTAATGTCTCACTGGAAGACACTGGGGAGTACTGGTGTGCGGCTGTGGACCAAGAGTTACAGTGTGTGTCAATATCCAAGGTCCTTCTACTGCACAGAGAGCCGTGTGGGATTTGCTTCATCGTCTATGCAGTGAGGTCTTCACTGCTCAGCAGTCTGCTGCTGACACTCTGTGTCGTTGTCGTCGCTGTAACCAGGACGACCAGGAGAGGAGAGCAGATTACAGCTGTTTGAGAGGTCATATGTGTGAGTATATGTTCATATTTACTCATCATCAGGTTTTTGAATATGTACTCATTTCTCAGTGTCTTTAATACAGTGTGTTAAATTCTTGATATTGCAATCATCAATGTTATCTGTTCATATTTGAACATAAGAGACAGAGAGAGAGGTTGAGATGTTCATTATCACAAAAAAAAAATACTCAGTGTATGTGATAATTTATAATTTAATTTTTTATTTGCTTTTGTGAGGTGAAATATCAAATATCAATATCCTAATTTCATTGTATTGTGTATAATGACAATAACGGTTTCTATAGATATCAGTGTGAAATGTACAAGATGTGACATACAAAGGCAGGTAGAGAAAGAGATACTGTTGAGGAGTGTAAAAGAAAACTGAATCACAGGTTATCATTTGATGTATTTCTTCAATATATCATACATGTTTCAGACAGTGTTTAAGTTCAGTTTAGTGTTAGTTAGTGTTTCACACATGTTCTAAATTCCTCTGTGCTATATCTATTCTAAACTTAGTTCTTTGCTGTGTAAGATGAGGCAGTTGTGTGTTTAACAGTTAAGTCTATTCTGTTATACCCTTACCTGAGCCAGTGATAAGATAAACTGTAGTTATGTAGATGTAGATGTTTATGTGTAAAACTGATAAGCTTTAGAGGATAGTGTGGTTTGTCCTTAATTTAATATAGTAGGGATATTATTTCGTGATGCTACTCGGTGCATGCTTATGTACTGTCATATATGGTCGTGAAGAAAGACTGTTCCTAGGTTAGCTGAACTTTTGACTTATGTTTCTATCTGAGGGTTGGTTGCTGACCTGTAAGGTTAGTAAGCAGATGTCATAAATTCTGCACAAGTAGTATTTAAGGGACTGGTTAAGTGCCAACCTTTCAGACAAAGAAAAGATAGCTAGGTGGTATGTATCTTTGTCTCCAGAACTATGATGCATTATACTTCTGATTGTATTATTTGATTACATTATTTCATAACCTGACAATGCTCTCTTGTGTGTTTATTGAGTGATCAGCAATTTCCCATTACATGAGACCTGTACATTATGTTTTTATTTTGTTTTTTGTTTTTTAACATTTCAACAAATTGCTTTCCGTGTTGCTTTTTCTTACTCTTTTACAATTTTCTTATTGTGTTTTTATTGTCTTGAGGAGGACCAGGAGAGGAGAGCAGCTTTCAGCTGTTTGAGAGTTCATGTGTGTATATGTTCATATTTACTCATCATCACATTTAAAAAAAATAAAAAAATAAAAAAATTAAATGTTATTTTACAAGGTGAAATACCAGATATCAATATCCTGATTTCATTGTATTGTGTATAATGACAATAACGGTTTCTATAGATATCAATGTGAAATGTACAAGATGTGACATACAAAGACAGGTAGAGAAAGAGATACTGTGGAGGAGACCTGTACATTATGTTTTTATTTTTTTAACATTTCAACAATCAACCTTTTAACATTGCTTTCACTGAAGCTTTTTAATAACCCTTTTATTATCTTTTATCATGTTTTTACTGTATTGATGTTTTATTTTTAACCTAATTATTTCATGTTTAAAAAGAAAATATGTTAAGCTGAAGCAGACTGATGTTTATTTTTATATCCAGTTTTTATGTTTCTGATTGTGATTTCTGGTTTTTATTATCATAAACAAAATATCTCTTGTATAATGTGTCTTAAACTGTGTTTATCCATGCCTTTACTGCTTTGCTTTTTGCAAATAAACATGAACTTGGTTCACAAATTTTACTGCTTTAATTGTGACTTTTTTAATTCCAGTATCATTTGTGTAATATATGATAAATTGCATTTTAAAATAAAGTAAAGGATTGTATTTGAGCACATTTCAGGTACATATTACTGCTACTCCATGCTGTTCTGTATACATCTTGCACATAGATGTAGTTTACTAATTGCATTAAAGGACGGGTTCACAGATTTTCAAGTCTGTTTTAAAACAACAGTCACCATTAGAAGATCCCTTCATAATGCATTTACAATATAAGTGATGGGAGACAAAATCCATAGTCCTCCATCTGTGCAAAAATGTATTTAAAAGTTTATCTGAAGCTAATATGAAGCTTCAGCGTCCAAATGAGTCAAATCAAGTAGATATCTTTCAATGTTACAGTCTTTTAGTGCCAAAGTCCCTCTTTTTGTTACTATACTTCCACCTGCAGCTCAACAGGGAAACACTGTCCAAGGAAACACAAAGAGGGAATCTGATGCTAAAAGACTGTAAATGTGTCAGATATCCACTTGATATGACTAACTCAGACTGCTGAAGCCTCATATAAGCTTCACATCAACTTTTAAATGACTGTGTGGACACACTGTGGATTTTGGCCTCCATCACTTACATTGAAAGCACATTTGAAGGATCTTTTAATATCCAGTATGAACAGGAGTGTTTGTGAACCTATCCTTTAACTCATAGCTTAGATGTTTTGTTAAGATGTTTAACACTGATCTATTGGAGACATTTGGTTCAAAGTAAAGCATTGAAGAAACCGTCTTTTATTATAAATGTTGTCATCAGTGAGACGTCGACCCTTCAGTCTACTAACTGCTCTCTGTTCCTCCTCAGTTATTTCTGTGTTAAAGGTGCTTTTCTGTGTCTCACCAATAGATGGCAGGTCAAGCAACTTGAGGCAAGGCTCATATATTCAACATGAAGGCAATTTAAAGTAGAGCTGGGTGATATTACCTCAAATCAATATCATATTAAATACAGTAGTATAGTTATTTGTACTGAAAAATAAACAGAAACCCTGGATTATGACTGAATCATATTTCTTTACCATATTCAGTACTTCAGTACACTTCTACACTTTCAGGTATTTGTTTGATGAAACAGGAACTTCAAAGTAAAATATGGCTCCATTTAACATATCTTGTGAATGTCAGAATGTGGAAACACTGAGGATTTTGAGGATCTTGAAGAGGATCAATATCGTAGTTAAAAATTTAAATAAATTGAACTTTCTGAACTTGTTTCACTCTCACACACTGTCTTATCTCTCCCCACACTGATTATATCTATGTCTCTCTCACACTAAAACTTTTCATTATCTCATTATCTGTGTGTTTGAAGACACGTTCGCCTCAGTGGACTGGTCACGTACATTTCCTCTCACATTGCCCCCGCAGCTGTACATCAAACCTGCAGGCACCAGCTTCACTGTGTCTGTCTCTAAAGTCCTCTGTTTTCATGCTTTTAGTTGATTTGGTCCAGATTCTCACACACATCAAAGAAGTTTGACCATATATTTACTCGGTTTTAATTCAGTTTATTTTCTACTAGTTAACACAAACTCTGTGTGCAACATACACTAAAACCTTGATAAACTCTTTGGAGTTGAGGCCCATGTATACATCACATTCATTATAAAACACTTGCCAGCTGTTAAAACCTGCGAATTGCCAGAATATTAGTATAAAAGTAAGAGACCTGTCAAATCAAGCATCACTCGACTTTTACTTGAAATAGTTTTAGACGTTGGTATTTTTGTTTTGACTTCAGTAAAGGATTTTAAAACTTTCTCCACTACTGTCTGTTTGTGGACTAATTAGTGAAACTGTTGAACTGAATTTCAACAAACACAGATTACTCGATACGGAGCCGAATGGTTCAAAGTTTCCCATGATGGTGAGATAAAGGAGAGCTGATGGGAGGCGATATTGAGCTCATGAAGTGACAAGTATCAAGTGTTTGCATCACACTCACATGCAGATCTCAGAGCAGGATGGCTGCAGTCGCAGAGCTCTCCTTCTTGCTGTTTGCCCTCATAAACAACATTCATGCAGAAGAACTTATCGTCATAGAAGAGCAGAAGGACTCTTACACCTTTGAACCACCCAAGGAAGCCAACTTCTGCCTCATCTCCACATTTGTCGGTGAGGGGAAGCGAGTTCTGCTGAACACCTCTGACCTCTGGTCCCAAAACTCCACAGCACCTGAACACTTGAAGGAAGGACTTCCAGTTGTCAGCAAGGAGAATAATTCTTCTTACAAGATCCACAACCTGACTCACTCACACTCAGGCCTGTACCAAGAGCAGTGTTGGACGGAGGGTGAGGTGACATATGAAAAAAACATCAGCATTGTTGTTTGCGGTACAATAGATGAGATAACACCTATTCCAGTAAAGTTGGGTGAAAGATTTGAACTACCATGTAAGGGAGCAGCCAACAATCTGACGGTCCAGTGGCTCCAGCATAAGTTTAGATATGAGGAAGACATATTGACAAGAATTTTTGGGAGCAGCACAACGTCACTGATGGACAATGAAAAAATAACATTTGAAGTGATGAAAAACACATCAGCTGTTGTTGTATCTGACTACAAATTCGGAACCTCTCCAGTGTACATCTGTCTGGTGATGAACAAAAAGCAGTGTGTTAGTAGTCATCCTGTATACACTTATATACGACCAAAGATACACTTCCCCTCAGTGGGAGAAAGGGTCGTGTTGGACTGTACTGATCTCAGTGATGACCAGCCACCACTTTGGAAGAAGTACATGACAAAGGATTTCAACCCTTCCTGGAACAACTTCACGGTATTGGAAAGAAACTACTCACTGGTGTTTTCATCACTTACATTGAATGACTCAGGTTTTTACACCTGTGAACACTCTTTAAAAATGGAAATACATTTATTGAGGGTTTGCCCCAAAATTGGTCCACCTGCTGTAGTGTTCTTCTCAGAGGGAGAAGAAGTCACTCTCAGATGCAGTCAGACAGGGGATTTCGCGATCTTTTGGTTTATGAAGTGGAACCAAACAGAAGGCATAACCGTTAATGTAAATCTACAAGGAGAAATTGAGGGAAACAGAATAAAAATATCTCACGCTAGTGTGGGTCTGGTTCTCTCTAATGTCTCACTGGAAGACACTGGGGAGTACTGGTGTGCGGCTGTGGACCAAGAGTTACAGTGTATGTCAATATCCAAGATCCTTCTAGTGCACAGAGAGCCGTGTGGGATTTGCTTCATCGTCTATGCAGTGAGGTCTTCACTGCTCAGCAGTCTGCTGCTGACGCTCTGTGTCGTTGTCGTCGCTGTAACCAGGACGACCAGGAGAGGAGAGCAGTTTACAGCTGTTTGAGAGGTCATATGTGTGAGTATATGTTCATATTTATTCAGCATCAGGTTTAAAAAAAAAAAGAAAAAAAATATATGTACTCATTTCTCATTGTCTTTAATACAGTGTGTTATATTCTTGATATTGTAATAATCAATGTTATCTGTTCATAATTGAACATAAGAGACAGAGAGAGAGGTTAAGATGTTCATTATCACAAAACAAAAAAAATGACTGTGTATGTGATAATTTATGATTTATTTTTTCATTTCCTTTTGTGAGGTGAAATATCAAATATCAATATCCTGATTTCATTGTATTGTGTATAATGACAATAACGGTTTCTATAGATATCAATGTGAAATGTACAAGATGTGACATACAAAGACAGGTAGAGAAAGAGATACTGTGGAGGAGACCTGTACATTATGTTTTTATTTTTAACATTTCAACAATCAACCTTTTAACATTGCTTTCACTCAAGTTTATTAATAATCCTTTTACTATCTTTTATCATGTTTTTACTGTATTGATGTTTTATTTTTAACCTAAGTATTTCATGTTTAAAAAGAACATATGTTAAGCTGAAGCAGACTGATGTTTATTTTTATATCCAGTTTTTATGGTTCTGATTGTGATTTCTGGTTTTTATTATCATAAACAACATGTCTCTTGTATAATGTGTCTTAAACTGTATTTATCCATGTCTTACTGCTTTGCTTTTTGCAAATAAACATGAACTTGATTCACAAATTTTACTGCTTTAATTGTGACTTTTTTAAAATTCCAGTATCATTTGTGTAATATATGATAAATTGCATTTTAAAATAAGTAAAGGATTGTATTTAAGCACTTTTCAGGTACATATTACTGCTACTCCATGCTGCTTTGTATACATCTTGCACATAGATGTAGTTTACTAATTGCATTAAAGGACGGGTTCACAGTTTTTCAAGTCTGTTTTAAAACAACAGTCACCGTTAGAAGATCCCTTCATAATGCACTTACAATATAAGTGATGGGAGACAAAATCCACAGTCCTCCTTCTGTGCAAAAATGTATTTAAAAGTTTATCTGACGCTAATATGAAGCTTCAGCGTCCAAATGAGTCAAATCAAGTAGATATCTTTCAACGTTACAGTCTTTTTAGTGCCAAAGTCCCTCTTTTTGTTACTATACTTCCACCGCAGCTCAACAGGGAAACACTGTCCGAGGAAACACAAAGAGGGAATTTAAAGTAGAGCTGGGTGATATCACCTCAAATCAACATCATGATTAATTGTCACATTTACCTCGTATGTAACGATGAATCAAACGATATCTTATTAAATACAGTAGTATAGTTATTTGTACTGAAAAATAAACAGAAACCCTGGATTATGACTGAATCATATTTCTTTACCATATTCAGTAGTTCAGAACACTTCTACACTTTCAGGTATTTGTTTGATAAAACGGGAACTTCAAAGTAAAATATGGCTCCATTTAACATATCTTGTGAATGTCAGAATGTGGAAACACTGAGGATTTTGGGGATCTTGAAGAGGATCAATATCCTAGTTAAAAATTTAAATAAATTGAACTTTCTGAACTTGTTTCACTCTCACACACTGTCTTATCTCTCCCCACACTGATTATATTTATGTCTCTCTCACGCTAATACTCTTCATTATCTGTGTGTTTGTCTCAGTGGTTTGGTCACATCCTCTCACATTGCCCCCACAGCTGTCCATCAAACCTGCAGGCACCAGCTTCACTGTGTCTGTCTCTAAAGTCCTCTGTTTTCATGCTTTTAGTTGATTTGGTGCAGATTCTCACACACATCAAAGAGGTTTGACCATATATTTACTTGGTTTTCATTCAGTTTATTTTCTACTAATTAACACAAACTCTGTGTGCAACATACACTAAAACCTTAGATAAACTCTTTGGAGTTGAGGCCCATGTATACATCCCATTCATTATAAAACACTTGTCAGCCAATCAGATTAGAGAACTCTCCATATTCTATATTGTACATATTTGAGGTATTTGTACTTTCTTTTACTTGACTGTTTCTACTTTATGCTACTTTACGTCATTGAAATTTTGTACTTTTAACCCCACTTGGTTACTTTTCAGATTAGGATTTTATATAAAAAAGCATATATTATTATATAATATGATGCAGTAGTATTACTATTAAACTACACAGTAATATATAAAGTACCTAAAACTGGCTCGACATTGACAAATTACATTACAAAGCTCTTACATGAACTCTTTAGTCATAAAAACAGAATAATATATTTTGATAATATATCTCTCTAAATGAGCCCTCCTGCATGATGACTACTTTTACTTTTGATACTTAAAGTACATTTTGCTGATAATACTTCTGTACTTTTACTTGAGCACCATTTTTAATTAAGGGCTTTTGGTAATGTTTTATTATACAGGTCCTTTCATTTTACATAAATGTCCTGGAGTAATTTGCAGGTATTTAACGATTAAATTTTAGGACATTTTACAAAGAGGGTGGGACAGTTTGGTACAAATTAAATTAATTGGTTTAGTTGTTTTTTTTATAAGCTTCACATCAACTTTTAAATACATGAACAGACACACTGTGGATTTTGGCCTCCATCACTTACATTGAAAGCACATTTGAAGGGGATCTTTTAACAGCCAGTATGAACAGGAGGAATGATTACAGGTTAAAGAACTTTACCTTTTTACCTTACAGGTAAAGATGAAAGAAATCTTAATATTTATCAGCAGAACAGACTTCAATTGATTGAACCTTATTGAAAAGATTAAGAGTGATTTTAATGAGTAAAACATTTAGAAAGCAACTATAATAGAATATTATAGAGGTTTTTTTTTTTTTTTTGAGATTTCCCTTATTAATGTGGTTCTAATGTAATGAGGTTTGTGGATATGGTCTAGACAAATTACATTAATTTAATAACTAAAATAGAAAGATTTAACACCAGTTCCATGGCTTGGGAAAATAATAATAAAATTATAAAGCCTTAAATGTTTGGCATAATTTGGGCCTTGTAGCCTGCTGGCATCAATCAAGCAAAGTTAACCTGATAAGATTTCAAGTATCAGTTGCATCACAAAGAAACAACGTGCATTACTGTATTTTATACCTGAATGTTTTAATTCCATGATGAAAGCATCCATAGACCAGCCAGTGTGTCACTCAGGTTTCAGCTTGGACCATTTTGAGTTTGTTTGTTTGTTTGCTGCTTAGCCTACTTATGTGCTGACACACAAAGAATCAAATCAATACACAACACTGGTCCAGCATCGGCTGACGTACACGTGCATTGGTCCATCAGGGCATGAGCCCAACAATGGCTGCAGAAAATACTGTATGTGCATCATTATCACCTCCTGGAAACCAACATTAGGGCTCATTTGGGGAAACTAATGTGGGGTCCGCATGGGTTAATCTGTGTTGGGCCCTTGCATATTTTCTGAGGACAACCCACAGTTGCCTGCGGGGCTGCAGAAAAGCCACATATGTGTAATGAGGGGCACAAAAGAGACAAAATCGACAAATGAGGCAGAGGGGGGAGAAGTAAAAGCGAGATGGCAGAGGAGCAGCAATATCGGCAGGAGAGGGAGGAGGAGGAAAACTGGGGAGCTCAGTCACTTCCGCACCATGTGAGCTACCGGGACTGAAGCTTATTTGCTCCTACCGGTTAGACCCCGCATCCTTCGGGAGACAGCACCAGCAGCCCGGCTCAGCCGAGGCTTCCATCCGCCAGAGGCAGCGAGATCCAGCGGGAGAGACAGCGCCCTGAGACCGCGGAGGAGACAGCAGCGCCTCGGTACACCGCGGAGCCTCCCAGCGGCTGAAGGCACACACAGTCCCCGACAGAGAGCGCAGACCTGCCGCGGACATGACTGCAGACGTGGCGGTGTCTCTGTCGGTGCTCGCGGGGATCGTCGCTCTAAGCGATGCGACCCGCAGGTTGTTGGGCAGGGCCCTCGCGGACACCGGGCTCGCTGTGTATGCAGTGGAGCTCGTGTCCACCTTTCAGCTGTGCTGCTGCACGCACGAGCTGAAGCTGCTGTCGGAGGTGGGCGGGATCGAGCTTCGACTCGCGCTCACCTTGACGTACCTGGCATCCGTGGTCCACGGGCTCACCTTTAGCGGGGCCATCGGCAACCCGTCCGGCGCGCTCGAGCATGCATACCACGCGAGGTTGTCGGGCGGGTGTGCCCTACGGCGCATCGCGTGCCAGTTCGCTGCTGCAGCCGCTGCGCGAGCTGCGGTGCCGGTGATCTGGGGTATGGGATTGTCGGGACTGCACGTGCGGCACAAGTTGTTCGGTTACCGTTGCATCACCCCCATTCACGCGCCGCTGGCGAAGGCCGCCGTTGTGGAGCTCGCGTGCGCATTTGTGGTTCAAACCGCTATTACGCACACGCGAGCTGTGGAGGAGAAATACCGTGTGCACGCGGTGGCTGCAGTCATCACAACAGTGGTATATGCAGGTACGACATGTTGTTGTTCTTTACTTCACGTGAACAGTATGAATGTTTGTGTTTACATGTCCAACTGCAGACTGATCATGTGAGTTCAGACGTCATGTGAGACTGAGATTCGTGTCTTGCTCAGCGGCACTTTAGCAGGTCTGTTGTGTGTGCATGTAGCAGAGCTGAGTTTCTTTAAATTCCCATGTGGAAAAAATACAAAACAAAACAAATAATGTGCTTTAGTTTGCTGTGGTCTTTCCTGAGTGTGTGTTTGATCATCTGTGTTTTCTGATTGTGTGTATCTGCAGCAAATTAATGCAAATTAAATGTTATACTGATGCCCAAAAGAAAGATGCTGAGAATTAGATTATCTGTCACTCACAATAAATAAACTAAAAACAGCCACATCTGACCACTCAGTCAGAGACCTGACAGATCCCAGTATAGACCAGTCTCCCATATAAGAGCCTGGTGTGCATCATTTACCTCATATATTAAAGTACTGAATCTTAAAGATATATAAAGAACTAGTAGAAGTGATGACAGGATTTCCTGAGCTGTATGACCACAGATATCTGCCTCTAACATTTGAATATCTTCAAGCTTATCAAGACTGACTGAGCTCTCTTAACTGTTGTTAAATCAATCATTAGTCTTCGGACAGGAAGTAAAATAATGGGCTGAATGTTGGTGGTCCGACACTGAAAATTTACTTGTGAACTTTTACACTTATTCTACAAAAAGTAATTTATTGTTTTGCAACAAGAAATGATACAAGATGCATACAGACAACAGTCAAACTGCAGGAGTTAAGGAGTTTTTGAATGAACAGTTGCGACAGTTTTGGTCCTTTTAATGTTCACTAATATGTGTGTGTGTGTGTGTGTGTGTGTGTGTGTGTGTGTGTGTGTGTGTGTTTCCAGGAGGCAGTGTAACAGGAGCAGTGTTTAACCCAGCCTTGGCCTTCTCCACACAGTTCCCCTGCAGTGGAAACTCCTTCCTGGAGTACAGCCTGGTCTACTGGCTCGGCCCGCTGCTGGGTAAGACCCACTGATGCGTAAACTAACACCATGCAGGCTGTGTATTTATATTGATTAAATCAATCAACAACATTTTTTTTTTCATCTTTTTATTGAAGTTCTGACATGAAATGAAACAATCAACATGTATCCATCCAGTCCGAAATACTTCTATGTCCAAATTAACAGTGTATAACGTGTTGGTTGTGGCTCGTAGTGATGAACCTACAGAGAATTATCAGCGATTCTGCAGCTCCTCTCGGCTTTACTGAGCTTTATAGTGAGTTTCAGCTCATTGTTTATCTGTCCGGCTGCAACTTTACTGTTTTGGTTAATTCTCAGCGCTCCCATAGCGTTGTTTTCAGAGAAAAAGCCATAAAAAGTCACTGTACACTACCTGCTCAACACTAAATGGTAAACAGACACAGTTAGCTGTAAGGCAAGGCAAGTTTATTTGTAAAGCACATTTCAACAACAAGGTAATTCAAAGTGCTTTACATAGATCATAAAAGGCATCAAAACAGAATATAAAAGCAACACAAGTAAAAAGACATAAAAACAATTAAAAAGTGTTAAATTTGGAAATAAAAAGAAGCTAAAAGGGAATAAAACAGATAGAACAAGAATATTGGTTTAATAAAAAAATTTGGTTTAATAAAAGGCAAACAGAAAAGTGATTTAAAAGAACTGAGAGTTGCAGCAGACCTGCAGTTTTCTGGGAGTTTGTTCCAGATATGTGGAGCATAAAAACTAAACACTGCTTCTCCATGTTTAGTTTTTAGTCTGGGGACAGAAAGCAGACCTGTTCCAGACCACCTGAGAGGTCTGGATGTTTCATAACGTAGCAGCAGATCAGAGATGTATTTTGGCTCTAAACCATACAGTGCTTTATAAACCAACAGGAGTATTTTAAAATCAATTCTTTGACAGACAGGAAGCCAGTGTAAAGATCTGAGAACTGGAATTATATGATCCACTTTCTTGGTCGTAGTGAGGACTCGAGCAGCAGCGTCTGATAAATTCAAGTTTTTCCAAATCCTGGTGAGACATAAGTGGTAGTGTAATGGCTGATGTGTGATATTACACCGCCTGCATTACTCGCCATCATGGGCTTAAATTTAACTTGAAAGCTGGGAAATGGTGATCAGCATTTTCCACTATTTTCTGGATTAATCCTAAAACTAATGAACACCTCTATGAGGTAAATGATCATCACATAGTGAAGGTGTAATAAACCTTGCTTTGCTCTGCTGTGCTTTTACAGGCTGCGGTTATAATAAGTATGTTTCATAATATTCCAACACAAATATTAAGGATTTTGGAAAAAAAACATTGCACAACATTACTGAGTGTGTCAACCTATAGGTCCGTTTATTGATGAAAACCATCAAACATAATGGAGCTGCAAGGGGGGAACAATTGAAATTAACTAATAAACAACTAAACTAATTAAGAACTTTTCTACGCGTAAAGAAATAACAGTATTTAGAGATAAAATGACATTACATCACTGCATATCCACATTAATGCAAGCTAATGGAGGATTAAATAAATGCTTTTGTCTTGTTTTAGTTGTTTGTAAATGATCACTTCTGTAAAAAAAACCTACAATCAGACAATCAGAAGATTTCCCTAACTTTATAAATGAGATTCCTGTTCTGTGTGTCTTGAAATATATGAAGACAGCGCAGTCCTAGCAGTGTCAGCTGTAGTGTGTGTCACTGTCTGTTTCTGGCAGCCAGTCGGCAGATCATGTGGAAATTGTTGACACAAATCTGATAAGCTGCTTCTTATGACTGACACACACACACACACACACACACACACTCACTCACGTGCCTACTTTCTCCTCAGTGGCAGCTGGAACAGGCACTTTAAAATGTTTCCCTCACCTTCAGAAGTGACAAGATTTGTTTTTATTATTAAAACATTTGAATAAATACAGAAATAAATCCAGTTTGAAGTTGTTAAGGAATAGTTTGCTGCAGTACCTTTGAGTATTTCCACTTTATTTAACATATTACTTCTACATTTCAGAGGGACATTTTGCACTTTTTAAACATATTCATTAATTTGGTTCATGTATGGATAACAGTGAATCAGTTGTTGCTCATTTCTAAGGGTTAGGGCCAGGGTTAGGGTTAGGGTTAGGGTTAGGGCCAGGGTTAGGGTTAGGGTCAGTGTAAGGGTTAGGGTTAGGGTCAGTGTTAGGGTTAGGGTTAGGGTTAGGGTCAGTGTAAGGGTTAGGGGTTAGGGTTAGGGTTAGGGCCAGGGTTAGGGTTAGGGTCAGTGTAAGGGTTAGGGTCAGTGTTAGGGTTAGGGTTAGGGTTAGGGTCAGTGTAAGGGTTAGGGGTTAGGGTTAGGGTTAGGGCCAGGGTTAGGGTTAGGGTCAGTGTAAGGGTTAGGGCCAGGGTTAGGGGTAGGGCCAGGCTTAGGGTTAGGGCCAAGGTTAGGGTTAGGGTCAGTGTTAGGGTTAAGGTTAGGGTCAGTGTTAGGGTTAGGGTTAGGGTCAGTGTAAGGGTTAGGGGTTAGGGTTAGGGCCAGGGCTAGGGTTAGGGTCAGGGTTAGGGTTAGGGGTTAGGGTTAGGGCCAGTGTTAGGGTTAGGGTCAGTGTTAGGGTTAAGGGTTAGGGCCAAGGTCAGGATTAGGGTTAGGGCCAAGGTTAGGATTAGGGTTAGGGTCAGTGTTAGGGTTAGGGTTAGGGCCAGGGTTAGGGTTAGGGTCAGTGTAAGGGTTAGGGGTTAGGGTTAGGGCCAAGGTTAGGGTCAGTGTTAGGGTTAGGGTTAGGGCCAAGGTCAGGATTAGGGTTAGGGCCAAGGTTAGGGTTAGGGTCAGGGTTAGGGTTAGGGCCAAGGTCAGGATTAGGGTTAGGGCCAAGGTTAGGATTAGGGTTAGGGTCAGTGTTAGGGGTTAGGGTTAGGGTTAGGGTTAGGGTCAGTGTAAGGGTTAGGGGTTAGGGTTAGGGTTAGGGCCAGGGTTAGGGTTAGGGTCAGTGTAAGGGTTAGGGTTAGGGGTTAGGGTTAGGGCCAGGGTTAGGGTCAGTGTTAGGGTTAGGGTCAGTGTTCGGGTTAAGGGTTAGGGCCAAGGTCAGGATTAGGGTTAGGGCCAAGGTTAGGATTAGGGTTAGGGTTAGGGTTAGGGCCAGGGTTAGGGTCAGTGTAAGGGTTAGGGGTTAGGGTTAGGGCCAAGGTTAGGGTCAGTGTTAGGGTTAGGGTTAGGGCCAAGGTCAGGATTAGGGTTAGGGCCAAGGTTAGGGTTAGGGTCAGGGTTAGGGTTAGGGCCAAGGTCAGGATTAGGGTTAGGGCCAAGGTTAGGATTAGGGTTAGGGTCAGTGTTAGGGGTTAGGGTTAGGGCCAGGGTTAGGGTTAGGGTCAGTGTAAGGGTCAGGGTTAGGGTTAGGGCCAAGGTTAGGATTAGGGTTAGGGTCAGTGATAGGGTTAGGGTTAGGGCCAGGGTTAGGGGTTAGGGTTAGGCCATACATCATATATCATATATATATATCAGAACATAAAACATTGAAACAGTAAAAACAACAAAATAAACACAAGAGAGGACAAGAAAGGAAAAAAAAGAGTTTAGATAATCCAACCTTTAATCCTCTTTTGTGTCAATAAGCTAGACTTGTTTGTTTATTCATAAAGTTTTATGTCAACACTCATTGGAAGTAATTCAATTTTATTTATTTATATTCTACTAGATGGTCTGAACATCTTCATCTTCCTTTATGTGCCAGTAATGTGGATAAAGTTTCATTTAGATAAAGAGGCTGTTTTATGGAATTTAAACTTGTGCATCACTCATCAAACATCTTTCCAAGTGCGGTGTTGATTGTTCAACAACTGGAATGAAAAATATTTGTTATGTCTATATAGTTTATATTCATTTTTTTCACCCCTCATTCTTCTTATTTAATGTAATTCAGTTTATCTTGTGTTCAGGTTTTCAGAGAGGTCTAAGCTTTAAGCTGGTTCAGCTGCTTGGTTCACTTTGAATTCATGTATAGCTGAGTATATGTTGGTAAAAGTTTATTTTTTAGAATATGTGGAAGTCCTTGTGTATAAATCAGATTTCTAAAGTAAAATAATGTATTTACTGAATGGGGGAAAAGATAAAGATTTTACAGACAGAACATATGACCAGCAGCATGTAATAAAGGTATAAAGTAGTTAAAATGATCTCCACCTAAACTAACATTACAATGCTGCTGAAATGCTAATGTACCAGTAACAATAAGTACTCTAACTTTAAGTACTTTGTCAAAAAAGTCTACTTTATATTATCTGTACATCTGAAATGCAGTATAAAGGATGAGAATGAATTACTGAGAGCAAAAGTTGAGATAGATGGAAAGATATTTTATTATTCCCTACAGACCAGACTACAGAGGAAGCCAAGAGAAGTGAAGAAATGTGTTGTGGCCTTGTGTTTGATTAAGGTCAGATAAAGCTCAGGATGTCCTGTATGTGATCTGCTGAAGGCATCAGGTTTCTTTCCTCTATGAACTCATGTCACTAAATAAGAAATCACAGGGACCAACTACTGATTGGCTGTAATCTGTTCACATTTTTTTTTTACACGGAGGAACCTGGACACCACAGATCAGAGTTTTAGACCGAAGCCTTTAAGCAGATCCTCATGGGTTGTAGTTTGAGAAATAGTCCTGATAAAACAGACAATACAAAATCAATTGTAGTCCTACTGAAGGACAGTCTGATATACTGTAGGATTAGACATCTAAGGTCAAACTCTAAGTTCATGAATCCAGCCCCTGTGAAAGTGTTCAGTGGTAGGAGAAAAATCGTATCTGACAGAATGGAAGAAATTCCAAATCAGACATGACAGCTTCATCCTGTTGTTGCATGTATTAGTGCTATTTATGTGCCTCTAAAAGTCTCTTACAGTTAGAACTTCCAATATGGATGTGTTGCATATTTTCTATTTCAGAATAACCAGAACTATTCTAAAAACGGTTAACAGCTAGATAGCTAATTAGTTAGCAGCACATTAAACAGCATGTAAACATACCTGCAACAACACTTCGGACCCGTTAGATGCTGGTTTTGTTGTTGCTCTTCAAAATCCCTGTTAGTGACAAACTGACTGTCCGTGACTTGTAGCTACAGCAGTTTGTTTACTTTGTCTCCGTTCTGTGCAGTGTAATAACGATAGCCTGCCAGCTGCTGTCAATAAAACACAGACACTGACACACTCTCCCAGCAGCTGTCAATCAAACACAGACACTGACAGCACCCACCAGCTACTGTCCAACACAAACACCAACATGCCCTCCCAGCTACTGTCAATCAAACACAGACACCGACACACCTCCCCAGTCGCTGTCAAACAAGCACAGACACCGACATGCCCTCCCAGCTAATGTCAATCAAACACAAACACCAACACGCCCCCACAGCTACTGTCAATCAAACACAGACACCGACACGCCCCTCCAGCTGCTGTCAATCAAACACAGACACCGCCACGACCCCCCAGCTGCTGTCAATCAAACACAAACACCAACACGCCCCCCCAGCTGCTGTCAATCAAACACAGACACCGCCACGACCCCCCAGCTGCTGTCAATCAAACGCAAACACCAACACACCTCCCTAGTCACTGTCAATCAAGCACAGGCCCCGACACACTCCCCCAGCTGCTGTCAAACACAGACACCAACATGCCCCGCCAGTCGCTGTCAATCAAACGAAGACACCGACACGCCCCCCCCCCCCCCCCAGCAAGAGACCAAAAATACAAAACTAATAACAACACATTTAAAAAACATGTTGACATTATATTTGACTGCAGAGGGATGATTAAATGTGATTTCAGTCGGACTTTAACGCTGCTCCAATCAATATTTATACATTAACGATGGATCACATGACTTTGTGTAAAGTAGGGGTCTCCTGTAGTGATGAATGTAGAGTGAATCAACCAACGGTCAGTGCTCTGATAGTTTGACCTCCTGAGAGGCATTTAAACTATGTTTACGTGTTCCTCTTCCTCATCTCTTCTTCTTCCTGTTCATTTTGGCTGTTTCCAGGTATGATGAGCTCTGTGCTGCTGTTTGATAAACTCATCCCTCTGCTCTCGGGAAAATCACCGTCTCCCCACCACTCCCTGGACACCAGGAAGAGGAAGTGAGCACCGCATGCCGGCACTTCAAACCCAGAGCACATGTGGAGATGTCGGTTCTGATGGACAGAAGTCAGAGGAAGAACAGCACTGATATGCACTTTTTTTTAAAAGACTTTAACCTGGAAGTTTTTTTTTTCTTTTACAATGAATGTACCATAATTATCTAATCAGTATGGTCTCAAGGATAATTTCACCTCAAGAGCACACCTGGGAAGCTAAACCACGACCTACTGTAAAGAGACACTAACTTAATGTCTTTTTAGCTAGAGCACAAGAGGCATTCAGACATTTACTGGCCAAGATTTTTATTTTTAGTCTCGAGGGAGAGTCAGAGGATTAGGTTGGTCAGTCACTATGGTACTATCGCTATGCTTGAGAACAGAAGAAAGTTTGTCTTGCACCTGCATGATTTTTAGACTGTTGAAGTCTGAATCCACAAAGTGAGCAAAAACACAATGACGTTTGCCTGTTAGCTGGTCGTGTCAATCCCTACATACCAGTACTGTAGATGAAATATTATACATTGAGCCTTGTATTATTTTTGTAAAATAGAGCAAGTTACTTAAATCAATTCACTATTATTATTATTATTATTATTGAACTGGAAAATTAATAATGGAAAGCTGAGAAATATCTGCATAATGTTCTGAGTTATGATAATATTGTAATATTATTCATGTTTATATTTGTGAAACTTTTGTTGACAGTCCGGAGCCAAGCACAGTGTAGCAACCGTACACACCTCTGTTAGTTTTCACACTCATTTAAACGACAGGTTCACAATTTTGTCTTAAAACAACAGTCAGGAGCTAAAATGAACATTAAAGTAAGTTTTTTTTCTTGCTGTAATCCTTCTCCCTGTTCATACTGACCTCCTTCCACCTGCAGCTCAACAGGGAAACACTGTCCGAGGAAACACAAAAGAGGGAATTTGATGCTAAAAAGACTGTAAATGTGTCAGATATCCACTTGATATGACTGACTCAGACTGCTGAAGCCTTGTAGTGGACACACTGTGGATTTCGGCTCGAGTTTCAGCATGAAACACATCGGTTTGAGAAGATAAAAAAAAAAAAAAAACAATTTGAAAACAATTTATGTGGATTAATTGTCACAGTTGTCCCTAATTGAAATAGTCAAGATGTTGAAGACAGTGTAACTCATTTTGTTCCTTAGATAATCAAGTCACACAGATCTTTATCACATCTGATCCTGCCGAATCCTGTTCAGCTGGTTTTCTTTTTTAGAAATTTAAATGTGTTCTTGTTCTGCCAGTGAGTCACTAAAGTTTCTCTTTGCAGCTCCTTAAAGCTGCAGTAACACATTTTTTTGGCCACAGGGGGGCAGAGGAGCTACTTGAACACTGACTTTTATCCCACCGCATGCTTGTAATGGTGAACCGTTGCCTGTTTACACTTCTAACAGTCACTAAGTGATGTTTTTATTCATTTTGTCTCCACTTGATTAAAGTCCAGTATTCACTCTCCTTGTAGCTCTGGTTTGCTCTCTACCGACTCCTGAGAAAACTGTCTCCTCAGCTGCTCGACGTTCATGTTCTTCATCTGCTGTCCGGTGCGGGGCAGGTAGTGTACGGCTGGTTTATCTGAGGTTCACGGTTCATGAGATTAAACTACACAATAAATAAGCCATAAAACCAAGACTAGGGGATAAAAGAAGCTAAAAAACTCAGTAGAGCTGCAAATTTGGTGATAGTGTTATTGTTTGCAATCCTCTCTTATTGTATTAAAGGATAGGTTCACTATTTTTATAAGTCTGTCTTAAAAAAAAAAAACAGGTGGCTCCTATAAACAGATAAACAGGTTCAGTTTGCAGTAATCATTCCTCTGGTTCATACTTTTAATGTAAGTGATCATCCTCCTTCCATGCAAATATTTATTTAAATGTTTATCTGAAGCTAATATCAAGCTCCAGTGATTATCTTCCAAACAAAATTCCCTCTTTTTGTTACTTCCCCCCCAACTGGAGCTTAACAAGGAAACAAAAAGGCTGTAACTTTGAAATATATCTACTTGATTTGACTGACTCACACGGCTTAATTCTCATTATCTTCAGATAAACTTTTAAATACATGTTTGCACAGAGGAGGATTGTGGATTTTGTCCTCCATCACTTACATTGTAAGTGCATTATAAAAGGGATCTTCTAAAGGTCAGTATGAACAGGAGGAATAATTACTGTGATCAAATCCTGTTTCAATATACATATGATTACCTGACTGTTGTTTTAAACCTGTCCTTTAAAGATAAATAAAATGTTAAGTGGTTTATAACAAATCAAGCAAAAACCTCATACAAAAACTAAGCATTTATTGACAATTTGATACAAAGACATTCACTCTCCTCAGCAGGAGGTCAGATATTAAATTGGTCTTTAGGTACAAAAACAAACAGAAACAAAACTTTTGTTTTTACAGTCAACAACAGGAACTGGAGCTGCATCTCAATAGTCTACAGTAGCTGACTTGGTTGTATCACAGAAGTGCAGAACAGCACACTTTTCATCACATGAGCTGGACAAATTAGTAGAGATATGTAATACGTGACCTCCGATGCAACACCGACAAGAGAACGTTTAGGAAGCTACAGAAGATTACTGAGATGACTTTAAGTACACGGGATAACGTTTGTTTGACGGTGAGAACAGGAAGTGCTTGGAACAGAAGAGTACAAGTAAGAGCTTAAAGCCTTAAAGAAGTGCCGCTGTCCTCTTCTCCAATCCCATGATGCTTTGCCTGGCTGCTGAGTGGACTTCAATCTGCAGAAAGAGTCAGAAAACAATCCGTCACTTTCTGATCATCCACATTTTTTTTTTTACAAAGATGTTTTTGATGTTTTATGATCATCACAAGTGGGACTTCCACACGTTTTAGATGATCAACTCTGCATTACATTACTTTCATTTGGCAGATGTTTGATGCTCTGATGCTTCTGAACTCTCTCTGACACACAACTAAAAGTCTGTTCAGTGCTTCAGTACTAATGTTTAGGTTTTTTTTTTTATCTTTAATACTGTCGGTAGTAAAGGACTTAAAACTACATCCGTCAATATTTTTATGTCAAATCTAATTTCAGGCAAAAATCAGCAGGTGAAGAGATGCAGAATCAACTATTTCTAGTACAGTTAACTCTCACTGCATTTTGGACCTCTAATAATAATACTTATACAATAATAATGATGATAATTATTGTTTGCAATTATCAAACACTAACAAAGTGCTTCACAGAGCATAAAGTGCTTAAAGACATTTACAGCTGTGACTTCTCATCCTCAGCGTTCACCATGTGAGTCACGTTTCAGTGTAAAAACGAGACGACCAACGACGTACGAGGATAATATCTCCTCGAAGGCATTCATGGTGTCGCACTTGTTTGTACATATGAAAAGTGACAGAAAAGGACGTATGAATATAAAAAAAGAAAGCTTGAGAGAGAAGTTCACACCCTGAATATGTTACTGAGTGAAGTTGGCGTCACTGTCGGTTTCAGAAAGTTAAAAAAAAAAGTCTGTCGCACACCTCCCCGCTCTTTTCTGACATTGGTAAATGTATTGACGACTGACTTGTTCATCTCATCTGTGAGGAGCGACAGGTTGATGGTATATCTGGTTGTAATATACACTCATCAGGAAATACAGATGTCAGAATGTGGGAGGTGTATAGAAATCAAAATGAGTAAACAGTCTGTTTCCACTTGCAGGTAAAACAAGTTTTCCACACAGTTGGTTCAGATGGTTTATAAACTGGGAGTCTCTGCTGGATCTCATCAGATGTTTGAGACGATGAGACTTACCAGTGCTCAACATCTGCATCTGCATCCTCAAACTGACCGGCCTCCGCCGCCGCTGCATCCACCTCCATCCCATCTGTCAACACAACACAAAACAACACACTCCGATTACCAACCAGCAATATAAAAAAATGATTATTATGAAGGTTTTATTATAGAGGATTTTACCTTCTTAAGTCTTAACATGACACACTGTAATTTTTAATTGAATCCCATAAAGAAAATCTTCCTTCTCCATGATCATGTGACGTACTAGATACTGCAACTATAAGGGGTTACTCTCCATATATACGGGTTTTTTGGGGGAGTTTTTCTTTATCTGAATCAAGGATCTAAGTCCTTGTTCAGACTGCAAGCCCAAATCTGTTTTTTGGCTCATTCAGATTGTGTCCAGATTGATCTTAGAAAGTCTGGACAGCAAAAAAAAAAACATGATACAGGATATCTGCTGATAAGATCAAAGCCACATTTGGAGGTGGAGGCGTCCATGCTGCTACTAGCAGAGCGGTAACACAGAGAACAACAGTCAATGGAGGAGATGATGGAGGAGTTCAAGTCGTTACCACAGCAACCCGTGCAGATAAGATTGGTGATGTCTGAAAGATCTCATCTGACAAACAAATCTAATTAGCCTGCAGTCTGAACACAACTGATGAATAGAGGATGTTGTACAGTAGTTGTACCTGACTTGACTCTTTCCTCCGCCCCTTCTCAGTTGTGTTTCACCTATAAGATTATTGATTACTCCTCTAGTGTTTGATCTGATTGGCTGATGTTTCTGTGATTGCATGTATATATAAATATGCAGGCCAGTTGTCATTTCTTTCTTCATCACTTGAAAATATAAAAGTATAAAAGTAAAATCTCAGTTCAACATCAAACCGATGAACTTCTAGTATTAGAGCAGCGTCTCTGATCACCAGGCTGCTGCGTGTGTGTGTGTGTGTGTGTGTGTGTGTGTGTGTGTGTGTGTGTGTGTGTGAGAGACTCAAACCTTCAAAGTCGGCGTTGGTCTCTTCGGTTCGGACTCCGGCCATGTGGTACTGCTGAGCGACGCTCTGGGCTAACATCCCCTCCAGCCTCTCCAGCGTGGCCTGGCCCTCCTGCGTCAGCGCCGACAGACCCTCGTCACAGGTGTAGAAGGTCGGGATGTCGGCGTGACCGTGTTCTGCGTGACGGAGGAGAGAGATGGTGAATCCAACGGCAGCGATGAGCATCTTAATAAAGACTCTGAACTCAACAACCCACACTGTCAACACCAGGCTGCCCTCGCAGACAGCTGGTCAGAAATAAATAATATTTAATGTGCATCTGATGTTGGTCTTTTATTTTGAAAAAAGAAAATATTTTTTTGACAGGCATGCGTCAGGCAGCAGTCTTGTGCCGTAGCCATGGTAACTAAGTTTGTGTTGATGTTTGGAGGCAAGATGGCGAAGTGCAAGTATGACCCGGAGTATTTAAAACGTGGATTTTCATACACTGAGGATAAAAAGGGACAATAACCTCAGTGTGTCATATGTAGTGAAGTGTTTGCAACTGAGAGTATGAAACCATCCAAAGGCATAAATTATTTAAGATGGTATAAAATAATTTAAAAAGGTAGAATTTTTTTTTTTGCATGTACAGGTTTAAGGTACTTGACTGTTCATGACTCTTATTTTGTGGCCTTATTTATTCTGTGCGGTTTTAATATTTATTTTAGTGAACATGCAGTTGTCATGGTCCTCCTCAGTTTCTTAATAATGTGCTCTGAAATTCACTTTGTGCATGTAAATATATGTATTTATGTTAAAAAAAAAATGACACGTGTGTTTTCGAAGGATATTTTTGAAAAATAAATTTGCTTGCTTTGAATTCTTTGTGACATAATGATGGTGGGAAGATGTGGGTCCCAGGGTGAGACCAGTTGAGAACTCCTGATCTAAATATGTTGATGATTTGAATCATTTTGTCCTTTTTAAACCACGTCATTAAACACAGAGTGATGCAGAGCGACAGGCTGGAAACTTTTACAGATACTTGTCTCAAAATGACATAAACATCAGTGGTGGAAACGGTGTTATTCAGTAATGATGGATGGACAGCGAGACGCAGAGCGACTGCTGCGAGCTCTCAGCTCCGGGTTTTAAATGTTAGTCGGCTAAACTAGTTTTGAACCAGATGCTGTTTCGACCTCCTCTGACCGTCCAGTGTGATCGATTCTTCAACAGCAGAGACGCTTTGTGTTGTACCAGGATTTTAACACTTTTTATTTCTCTGACTTTTATCACAGATGATGAATAACAGCATAAATTATTTTAATTAAAATGATAATTAATCTTCTTTCAATCAACTAATCATTAATCGTTGCAGCTTGCAGTATTGTGTATTTGACTTCAACACAGTTTTTTTAACTACATATATTGTTTTACATCAGTGTTACTCTCTATTTATCACTGTGAAACAAGATGCCAAAGAATCTGGAGATGCATTCAGTGCTACGGCGAGACATTTGTTACTCGGTGTGACAGACACAATTTTCTCTCTACTCGTAAAAAGTAAAAAGTGTCAGTATGATGAGGCACCCGTCCTGGTACGTCTACAGGTTTGTGTAGAAGGTGTTCAGCTCAGTAAATGTGCAGTGATGAATGTTGGGAATCTTACCTGCTTCTGTAAACAGCAAGTCCAGACAACCAGGAGAGATGTTCAAACAGACAGAAAGAAGAAAGAAATGAGTCATTTAACATTCAGTTCATTGCATATATGATTATATATATATCACAAAAAATGTTACAATTTAAAGCAGCGAGATAAACAACATCACTGCAACTTTGACATCTTATCAAGATGTTTCTAAACCCAAAACAAATGATGGTGTTTCTGATATTGTACATTTATTTTGGATCATCAGTGTGTTTCTATCATAACTGAATTTCATTGAACAGATTTGGAAGTTAAGATTTACTAAGATAACTAAAATTGACTTCCTGTAGACAGATAACGTGTGTGTGTGTTTGTGTGTATTTTGTGTGAGTTTATGTGTGTGAGTTTATGTGTGTGAGTTTATGTGTGTGTGTGTGTGTGTTTGTCCTCACCGGCTTCCTCCACGTCGTACTCCTCTCCTTCGAAGTCGTTGTCGGAGTCGTCGTCCTCTGGGTCGGGATGCAGCGCCTGACACTCACACATCGCTGAGAACATGGACTCCACTGCACGTCACACACGCACACGCACACACACAATAAGATACAACACTAGAGGCAGTGTGGTCTGTAATCACCAGTGTAATCTCAGTAACTATATCAGTTTTTCTGTGTTACATATATTTTTGCTTCTAAATGACCTCTAAAATTCTCTGTAAACTGACTTTATTTCACTTTTACTACGCTGCTGCTGCTGCAGAAACGTGTGTCGACTCTTATTGTCCACAAATCCCATGATGTTTGTTTCTCAACACTTTGACTTCCTTCCTCCATCTGTGGCTCTCACACCAACAGGAATAAAAGCTGCATGTGTTTATGGGACTATTTTCAGCAGTCAGATGTTCAGCAGCGTTAACTGATTTATTCACACGTCTTCAGGCTACTTCCTGTTTCAGACTCTGAATTAAATTATTTGAAATACGAGGACACGTCGCTCTGTAATTATCTCTCCTCTGTTTTGTCCGTCAACAGTCTTCTGATGAACTGAGTCACTCACATGCTGCCTTGTCACTGGGCACGAATCGAATCTCTGAGATCACTCCTTCATCATCATCATCATCATCATCATCATCACTGCTGCTTTCGTCGCCGCCTTCTTCTTCTTCGTCAGCTTTTTCTGCCATTTCGGCCTCGTTTTCATCTGTGAGGAGGGAAAAGATGCAAAATTTCAGCTAAACTATGTCCCGCCTCCGCACACACGCACACACACACACACTCGCTCATGACACCGAAGAATAAACGAGGATGTGTTCAGATGAAGACGAAACAAAGCTTCCCTTGTTTTACTGACAGAAACCAGGAAAAATACCGACTCTGACTTTGTGCAGCCTCATAGATTTACAGTAAAAACTCATCAATAGATGGTTGAATATGTTTTATATTTGGAGTTTCTCCTCACCGCTGAGTTTGCCGTTGACCATGACGTACAGGTGTTCCTGTGGATAAGCGCCGACGTCTCTGGAGATGGCGTGCAGGCCGATGGTCGGATACTCCAGAGAGAAACCCAAACCTGAGCCGTCGAACCACGACAAGCGTCTGTCAGTTAAAAAAAAGAGTGTTACACTGTTAGAGGAAACATGCACAGGGAGAGATGATGATGATGATGACGAGGCTGCTGGTCCAGTAAAACCCTCACAAAAGTTTAATATTTAATAATTATTGGATACTTTTCCAGGTATGCAAAGCAAGATTTGAACATTTTTTTCTAAGAATGTGGAAGATTTGGACAGTTTGTCCCAAGTTTTGGACCTGCAAGTAAATCCTGACAGAACAGATATCCAGTGTTATTCAGACAAATTTGATTATTTTCTCTTTCATTCGATTACTCAGTTTAGCTATATAATGTCATAAACTGGTGAAAATATATTTTTCCAGATCACAAGAGGAAATCTTCAGTCTATCGTCTATAAAAGCATCAAATCCACATATTTCAGAAAGTGGAAGCAGTAAATATTTGGCATTTTTGCTTGAAAAACACTGAAACAATTAATCAATTATCAGAAAAAGGATTTACCACTTAATTGATTAATTGGTTGACCAACGCCACATGAATACAGCAGGTTTAGTACAGTTCTGCACCGATATTTCACCAATATCTTAATCCATAAGATTCAGGGATGTAATTTCAATATTTCATTAATAGTTTGTCTTGTTGGATACATGTAGTGATGAATTTTGATTATGGGATTCTTATCTGACTTTTTTCGTGACAAATTCTTTGTTTTTAAACTTAAAAGATCCACTCCATACATGTCTGAAGACAAATAAAATTACTCTAGTTGGAACAATAATGTCTGTCTGATATGTTTTCCCACAAAGGAAATCTAATTATCACATTAAAATCCTTAAAATTAAATCTCCTCCTTCTTCCTCATTAAATAACCTGAATCTCTGAATCTGTAAATATATTTCTTTTAAAAAGTTTTCCTGCTGGACATCAGATGTTTCCGCCTTCAGAGTAAAGTCCATTATCAGTGTTTGTACTCTGGAGGCTTCAAGTTTCAACATCACACTTGTGTAAACTGAATATTGGACCAGGATTAAAAAAAAAACTTTCCTCCCCCAGCAGATGAATATTAAAAACAAAACTCTGCACAGTGATGCTCAAACATCCAAATGAAGGAACAAGAAGACATATTTTTGAGCGGAGGGAGACTTTAAGTAAATGATCCTACAATTAGTTTGCAGTCAATGAACTTTATAGTGAAGTAAAGGAGACATCTGGTGTCCAGCTGTTAAACTTCTGAAATTAAATATATTTGCATATTCAGAGAATCTGGAATTTTTAAGGAGGGAGAAGGAGCAGATGTGATTTTAATAAACAAAACAAAACAAAAAAAACATATCAGACACACACTTATTCAAAGTAGAGTGTTTATATACATCTTTAAACATGTCTGGAGGGGATCTTTAATCAATTTCCAATGTTTACACTGCATGTAGTGACCCATCAGATTAAATACTAGTTTTGCAGAAAATCGAGTAATTTGAGTAAATTTAGCTGTTAATGCTTATATACTTGAGTAGGATGTTCAATGCAGGATTTTTAATTGTAATTAAGTTTATTTACATTGTGCTACTGATACCTCAGTAAAAGATCTGAGTACCTCCAACACTGCAGGTCACAGAATCTGAAGGGTCACCAAACACACTGTAACACCGGAAGTGCTCCGCATGAGGAGTGCTGGTGTTGTGAAGCGTGTTTCTGTTATTAAACTTCCTATACTGGATTTTTGTGTAAATTAATATAAAATCTGCTTTAAACACTGATCACACCTCAGATTAAACACCGATTTAACGCTGAAACAGGCGGTTTAAAGAGAAAAACATGCGCCACAGGTGCATCACTTACGTTTCGGCGACGTACAGCGTGCCGCAGCCAAGCCTCTGGCCGTCTAGCACCGCCGTGGTCTCGGCTTGTTCGTGCCGCACTCCCTCGGTGGGAGGATGGAGGTTTTTCAGCAAAACCATCGTTTCCTGTGCGGACCCGCTGAGGATGAGGCGGCGGGAGAGAAGATAAGACAGCAGCAGACTGCGCTGGTCAACAACAACAAGGCGTGTTTCTGACACAAAGCCCGCTGATTTTCACCCGGCAGACAGCTGGAGGCGGATAAACTGCGAGCCGGGCTGCGTGCGCCTTCTCCGGGATTAACACGACCGGGTTGAGCCGCTCGGGAGGGTGAACACAGGAAGGTGTCAAAATCTGAAAACACGCAAACATACAAACTGTACTTTAAGCTAGTGTGAGTCGTGGCTGAGTTCTCACAGCAGCTGAAATATCGCGGCAAGATGCAGCTTCTTCTTCTTCTTCGTCTTCTTTTTTTCTACATTGTCTTAATACTGCCATCTACTGGTTCCAGTTAACTCCTGCAGTTTCTGGATTGTCCCACTTTTTTTCCCCATCAGCCCTGTTCTCCTCTGTCCTGTCCACCATCACCACACTCCAGTATGTTCTTTAATCCTGCTTCTGTTAGCCCCAACCTTTCCTCCATCATGGATCATAGATTGCTGAGTCCTGTTCCTAATCTAGTTATTATTACCTCCTCTTTTCTGTTTCCTCCCCTGTTTCTCTATTTTGATTGACTTCAGTGCTGTTGCCAGTCTTTATTGATGTTCTTCCACATAATGCCCTTTCCCTCTGATATCGAAAGTTTAATATTGATGTCTAAAGATGTAGCTTCTTCTTCTTCTTGAGGTGTATTGGCAGTTGGCAAATAGTGAAATGTTTGGTATAGGGCATGTATGGAGAGTGGATCTTTCGGTAGGCAGATAAAGGCCTCCTGATGAAAGCTGAAGTTAAGTTAAAAGGTTAAAATAAACACAAGGCTCCTGTAAATCCCAAAGAATATGTTACTTCTATACTGTCCCTACAGGAGGAGAAGCGTAAGAAGCGAAGTCTAAAAAACCTACGCAACATGAAATTTTAATGTGTGGATTCACAATTTTGTTTTAATTACACAGCTTTAGCCCATATTCAACCATCACATATTTATTTTTCATGCACACAAGTAGGTGGCAGTTGAACAGAAATGGTGTGTTGATGCCATTTTTTTTCTAAGACAACAACAACAACAACAACAACAACAACAGTACTTTCAGCCAACAATGAATGAAGCAGGCCGCTGTGTGTGGACAACAATAAAACATGTCTCTAGTCTCAAAGTACAACAGAATATATATTCATGTATGAGTCTTTTTTTTATTATTTTTTAGCAAATGAGTATTAAAATAAGCTGTAACTGTTCAGGAAAATGACATCTGCTGCAGATACAGCCCTAAACAGAGTCATAAATAAATAAAACTTATAGGCCTGTCTTTCCACTGCGCCACTTAATGGCCCTCTAATGGAAAATCCTTAAAAAACTGGCCCATGGCTGATCCTAGTTGCTGATCCCTGATCTACAGTCAATGATTGAGAGTCTTGAAGATTCTGTTATAATACTAAAAAGACCAAAACACAACAAACCTCAAATCTTCTTAATCAAATAAACAAATTACAATTAAAAAAAAAAAAAAATTCTCTGCTTTTACCACCTTTTTAATTTATATGTATTTTTTTCTTTTTTCCTAGATAGATAGATAGATGTCCCTCCAATGTCAGGATGTTATATTTCTTTTTTTCATTAAAACATATTTGAAGAGAGGAGACTCCTCATTCATCTGACAGATACTGTTTCTGTTATGTCCTAAAGGATATATAAGTCATTAAAGATGGGATTAGGACATTTTTGAAAAGTGATGACACTCTGGGAAAATGAAATGACTTTTCATATCATTACCTGTCCAAAGTTTCAGAACACCTCCATTTTTCCTGGTTTAATTGAAATTGACATAGTTTAATGTTTCGTTGCACTCTGAAATTAAAGAATAGGACAAATAAATAATTGGAGATAAATAATGGTGGATTCTTTTTGTTTAACAGAATTTAATAAGTATTTTTAAGTCATCAAAGAAACCAGCTTTTGCAGATACAGCAGCCGAACACACATTCTTCCTACAATGGAAATCAAATATTGTTCATAAAGTTCTTCCAACACTGTTGCAGACGTTCTGTGTTGTTCTGTCAGGTTGCTTTGCTTTCACCCTTCTGCCCAGGTTATCCCAACCAGCTCGATGACTGTACTGGTTCCATGATTTGCAGCCTATCATCTACTTGTTGTCTTCTAAAGTGCTTCTGACAGCCTGGAGGTTTGTTTTAGGTCATTAACTTGCTGGAGGACGAACTCCTGACCAGCCAGGTGTAGACCAGAGGATAGACAGAGATCCCCAGACCATCACACTTCCTCCTCCATGCTTTTATACAGACAGACAGTTTGTAAGTAATCACCTGTAGGAATTGTTTGCATCTTTCAAGGCTTCATTTGTAACAGCCAAGAATCTTGGTGTTACACTTGATCCCAGCCTCTCTTTTAATTAGCACATCAAAGACTGCCTTTTTTCACTCACGCAACAGCAGAGCTAAAAGTTTCCTGCCCACGGCTGATGCAGAGGCACTAATATACACCTTTGTTTCATCCAGACTTGATTACTGTAAAGTTCTGTATTCAGGTCTGACACGTGCTAGTACTAAAAGTCCTCAGATGGTTCAAAATGCTGCAGCTAGAATCTTAACTAAAGAAAATGTGACCGTATTACACCAGTTCTAGCCTCCCCTTCATTGGCCTCCTATCCGTGTTTCTGCTGACTTATAAAATCCTAAATAATCCTAAAAAGGCCCCGTCAGACCTGTCTGATCTCCTTAAATCTTATATTCCATCTTAAGCTCTCCACTCTCAAAATACAGGGCTCCTGTTGTGTCCCCAAAGTTAAAAAGAAGTCAGCAGGGCCTTTTCCTATCAGGCCCCGTTCTCATGGAATAATCTCCCTGCTGATGTCAGACAATCTGAGTCTGTTGAGTCCTTTAAATCTAAACTTGAAACTTGACTTTTAACCTTATCCTTCATTTAGTTGCCTTTAACTGATTACTTCATGACCTTGTACTGTACGGAAGGTCAGTCTCGGTCTCAATGAGTTTATCAAGCTCTGCCGACGAGATTATTGATTATTGCAGCTATTCTGATAACCATTGCATCTCTCTAACCTGTTTGTTGTCCACAAGCATATGAGCATCCTAGCTGTATGCCTTCCCCTCTCTCTTTTCTCCCTCCCTCTCTCTATTTTCTCCTCCTTGTTCTCTCTTTTCTCTCAGGCGTCTCATCCTGGAACTGCTCTGCTTCGCTGGCTGTCGGTGCCATTTTCAAAGGTTTTGGATCTGGTTCCTCATCCTGCAGTAGTTTCAGCCTCACCCCATGTCTCTCTGTCTCTCCCTGTGTGAATGATGTCCTCTCTCTCTCTCCTGTGTGAATGATGTCCTCTCTCTCTCTCCTGTATGAATGATGTCCTGTCTCTCTCTCTCCTGTGTGAATAATGTCCTCTCTCTCTCTCTCCTGTGTGAATGATGTCCTCTCTCTCTCTCTCCTGTGTGAATGATGTCCCCTCTCTCTCCTGTGTGAATGATGCCCTCTCTCTCTCTCCTATGTGAATCATGCCCTCTCTCTCTCTCTCTTGTGTGAATGATGTCCTCTCTCTCTCTCCTGTGTGAATGATGTCCTCTCTCTCTCTCCTGTGTGAATCATGTCCTCTCTCTCTCTCCTGTGTGAATGATGTCCTCTCTCTCCTGTATGAATGATGTCCTCTCTCTCTCTCTCTCTTCCTGTATGAATGATGTCCTCTCTCTCTCTCCTGTGTCAATGATGTCCTCCCTCTCTCTCCTGTGTGAATCATGTCCTGTCTCTCTCTCTCCTGTGTGAATCATATCCTGTCTCTCTCTCCTGTGTGAATGATGTCCTCTCTCTCTCTCCTGTATGAATGATGTCCTCTCTCTCTCTCTCTCTTCCTGTATGAATGATGTCCTCTCTCTCTCCTGTGTCAATGATGTCCTCCCTCTCTCTCCTGTGTGAATCATGTCCTGTCTCTCTCTCTCCTGTGTGAATCATATCCTGTCTCTCTCTCCTGTGTTAATGATGTCCTCTCTCTCTCTCTCTCCCTTTGTGAATGATGTCCTCTCTTTCTCCTGTGTCAATGATGTCCTCCCTCTCTCTCCTGTGTGAATCATATCCTGTCTCTCTTTCTCCTGTATTAATGATGTCCTCTCTCTCTCTCTCTCTCTCTCTCTCTCTCTCTCTCTCTCTCTCTCTCCTGTGTGAATCATATCCTGTCTCTCTCTCCTGTGTGAATGATGTCCTCTCTCTCTCTCCTGTATGAATGATGTCCTCTCTCTCTCTCTCTCTTCCTGTATGAATGATGTCCTCTCTCTCTCCTGTGTCAATGATGTCCTCCCTCTCTCTCCTGTGTGAATCATGTCCTGTCTCTCTCTCTCCTGTGTGAATCATATCCTGTCTCTCTCTCCTGTGTGAATGATGTCCTCTCTCTCTCTCCTGTATGAATGATGTCCTCTCTCTCTCTCTCTCTTCCTGTATGAATGATGTCCTCTCTCTCTCCTGTGTCAATGATGTCCTCCCTCTCTCTCCTGTGTGAATCATATCCTGTCTCTCTTTCTCCTGTATTAATGATGTCCTCTCTCTCTCTCTCTCTCTCTCTCTCTCTCTCTCTCTCCTGTGTGAATCATATCCTGTCTCTCTCTCCCCTGTGTGAGTGGTTTCTTGTCTCTTCTCTTCTGTGTGTGTGAATGGTGTGATCCCCTCTGTGTATGTGTAGTCTATCCTCTTCCCAGATCTCCATGGTGATGGAGGTCACATGACTCAGATCCTATTCTGTTTTGGCGGCACCTGGAAGCTTCTCTGCCTCTTCTTGATCACATTCTTCATATATATATATTATAAATCCATTATAATCCATTATATAATATTTTGCCATCATGTTGTCCATGCTGTATTTCTACAATTTGTTTTTCTTGTTATATTCTGCACACACATTTATTGCCCTTCTTTCCATCCTGGGAGAGGATCTTCCTCTGTTGCTCTTCCTGAGGTTTCTTCGAGGTGTTATGTTGCTCTACAGACTGTTTAGACTCATTTAGGCAAATGTGTGATTTGTGATACTGGGCAATACAAATAAAATTGACTTCACTTGACTTAATTTACTTCCATTGCTGCAGAAAGACTATGAATTGTTAATCCATTACTTGATCCCTGAAAAAGGCATCTTCATAACTTTGAAATTCACACATTTTTTCAGATTTTGGTAACCTAAACTTGACGTTGTGTACATTGACGTTGTAAAGACATTTTGTAATTATTAATTCTTTCTCACAATAAATTCGTATTTTTGAACAAGCCTATCAATGTATTTATTTACCATCTGCAGTCGATCTTTTTTTGGCATCATTTTAAAGTCAGTGCGTCACGCTGATATGTGGAATTGAATTAAAATAGAGAGGAGGGGAGAGAGAGAGGTAGAGAGAGGTAGAGAGGCAGCGGGAGAGAGAGGGAGAGAGAGGTAAATAGGCAGCGGGAGAGAGAGATAGCAGAGCATCAGTGTTGTTTCTGCTGTGGACCAGGGAGGAGAAGAGGACCATCACCGAACAACCAGCGGCTTGTTTTTCAGGTAAAAAACACTTTAATCTGCAGTTTATACTCACACATGTGTGTTATTTATAATATGTATAATATGTATTGATGATCATCAGGCTGTCGTGTTATTTCTCTGCCCCTGTGAAAGATGGAGATGCTGAGGCAGAGAGATGGAGAGAGAGGGGCGCTGTTCAAAAACAAAACCTCTGAAATAATCCTCCATTTGCTAAACCGACAGCCAGTTTAACATCTTTTTTTAAATCGACCACCTTCTGTTTTTTAAATATTTACATGAATATAAACGTGACCCCTTCACGTCTCTCTCTGCGTGTGCGTCCGTTCCATTGTTTCTCAGTGGGGCGTTTTTCCCGATCCTGCCCTTTACTACGCACATTGGCACAAACCACAAACTGGGGTTGTGGCGGTTTGTAATTTCTGTTTTTTTATTTGTTCGGATCGTGACTGTAATGCTGGAGCTGACACTGTGAAGGACGCGCTGTCTGCTGCGTCTGTTCTTGTTTTTATGGCGTTTTTTTTTCTGTCTCTGGTCGGGTTTGTTGTAAAATGGAGGCTGGATGGAGGAGGAGGAGGAGGAGGATGCTGCCATGGCCTCCCTCTGCCTCTCACAACCTGCTTGTGCACATCACATGGTGTCTCTACACCCTGAAAATCATCCAAAATCAACAGATATAACCATTTAATGAGTATTTAGTGTCTCTGTGTGAGTCTGTCAGTGGTGTTCAGTGTTTAAAATGACATTATTGTTGGTTTCCATCTTGTCCATTAATCCCACAGAGACTCAGTGTATGACAGATGCTCCTACTGATTCAATACAAGGTCATAATAATCTCATTTATAGGTTCTATAGGAATATTAAAGGTCCATCATATATTGCATGTTAGGAATGAATATACTGTATGTTTACAGTCTATCTATAATTTTTCCATCCTGATTTTCCATTTGGTAATATTGTTTTTTTGGTCTATTCTGTACACACAACATCTATTGCGTGTCTGTCCTGGAAGAGGGATCCCTCCTCTGTTGCTCATCTGAGGTTTCTTCCAGGTTTTACTCTTTAAAGGCTTTTTTGGGGGGTTTCCTTGTCTTATCTTAGGAGGGTCTAAAGATAGAAGGTCTCATTTGTTGTGCAGATCGTAAAGTCACCTGAGGCAAATTTGTGGTTTACAATATTGGACTATATAAATTAAAATGGACTTGACTTGAATGAAGGCACTCCTAACTATTGTTCGATTGCATTTTGTGTTGTGCACATTAAATATTTATTTGTTTTTACAGTATATTTGTTTAGGTGTTCAGTCTTATTTGATACCAGTACTGTAGCCCATTTGGGGAAAAGAGAGGTTTTATTGAAAATATCAACTACATACTGTATGATATGTATGATATCCATTCTGGTCTAGAATAGAATAGAAAAAATAGGGCGTCCTGTTGGTGTTCAAAGATGAAGTGCACAAAGGAAAGGTGACATCCTGGGTTTGAATTCTGTCCATTTAAATATCTTTATTTTAATAATTATAACACATTGTCATGTTACAATGACAAGGTGTTCAAATCTTACTCTTTTTTACTTAGAAGATTGACAGGAAACCTCAGGAGCCTGCGTCAGATTTTCAGAAATACCTTCTGAGAAGATTTTGAGACGTAAACTTTCAGCTGTCTGCGACCTCTGAGCGTAGAGGTCAAAAACAGAAAAGCCTGATGCTAAAGTACGTCACTGATCCTGATGATTCATCTTTCACATGCCTCCCAGCTACATTTTCACTGTTTTTCCATCATTAAATTACAAAATACCACTTGTAATACATCCGAAAACAACAGGTACAGTGTTACAGCAATAATCTATAATTTTTCAAGATGATTGTTTGTATTTATTATGTCCACCTCTTCTCTGTGCGCATACTTTCATGTTTCATATTTGTCTGTCCGTGCTGACTCACACAGTCGTGTTGCATAACCTTTATCGTGGCCTCAGCTGAGTCCTGTTTTTAGTCCCGTTCAGTCCGTGATTACTGTTCTGTTCAGGCAGGAATCTACCAGCTGAGACCGCAGATTACATAAACCACCGTACAGAAACAGAGACAGATAATTACTTTAAACGGAGAAATTAAATTGACCAAATGTCGCGGCAGGAAGTTTTCATCAAGGAGTGTTCATTGGACAGAAGGCTGGAGAGGATGTTGGAGTCGTTTCTCACATGTTGTTTTCATGTGATCACTTTGTTGTTATTTTGTGATTTGAGCAATAATGAACATTCAGACTGCAGCTGCAGGGTAAAACAGGAAATAGACTTAAATTTCCATCAATAAACTGAAGAAAGTGTGTTTAAGATGTATTTTCATTAATTTAAATTCAAATTTGACGCCTTCGTTTGATACAGATCAGTATCCTCTCTGCATGGATGTCTGATGCAACTGATAGCAACTGTTAGCTTAGCATATAGCTCATGCTGCAGACAGACAGTAGCTGACTCAGATTAAACAACAGTGCTGGTGTTTGTGTGGATTATAGTGTAAAGCTCAGAATATAGAGACATCTCATATGCCTCCCTTGACCTACTACATGATGTCTGTGTGTGTGTACTAATCCTCAGATATGGGCAGATGGATAAAGAAGATGTGAAAGATGAACAAGCTTCGACTGGTTTAACTGGCTTCTTCTGCTGATTGAACACTGTCTGCTCTTTACTTGGCTTCATTCACGCTGCAGCTCAGAGGCAGATTCATACTGAATGATTCTGCAGTTCACAATTTATGGTCCAGGGAGTAAGGTGTCCCTTATTTAGTCAGGTGGGAAGTCAAGTCTCTCATACAGGATTTGTGGACACATACTGTAAAACATCATACAGGAATTTAGTGGAATAAACTCATCTGTTGCCAATAACTTAAGTTATATATGTAAGTTTTTATTTATTTCAAGTTAATTTAACCTTAAACATGAGTTCACCTGACATGAAATGATTAGTTGAATGAATGTACTGCAGAGACTTCACTCAACTTAATAAATTCAGTTTTTAAAGATATTAATATTAGCAGACATCCCAGCATGCATAATGAAAACAGCGCAAACCGTGATGGAGGTTATTGAATTCAGTACCTTCCTCTGAACACTTATAGTTTAATAAGGTTACTGGGAGCAGCCACACATGTTGACTTTGTGCCGACTGGTACAATTTATCTCCAGTAGCATCAGCTGCAACTATAAATTCTTAGTGTGAAATGAAAAACTGATTTATCTACCTGTAGACTATACAGTAGAGAAAATGTAGACTGAAAGCAAATCAGACTGTGACGTTTGTCAACATGACTGAACAGTTGTTGATTGAATTTAATACCTTAAGTTTATTGAACTTGTTATATGTATTAGTTTTACATTTTAGCAACTCGTGAGACGACTTTAAACTAATTATTCAACTTATGTTCAGTCAATTCACATTTACGGCAGCAGGGGAACATCTGTTTCTAAGTAGAATGAGCTTAAATTGTTTTACAGTGCACATGGATGTAAGCGGATGATAAAATTTGGACTCTGGCTGCTACACTTGTGTGTAAAGTATAATTAGGATTTAAAAGTGTGGAGCTCAGCGTGGCAGATGAGCCTGTAATGCATCTGACCATCATGTCAGAGACTGGAGTGCCAAGCACAGGCCTGCAAAATGCCTTTATGGACAGCAGACAGTAAAGAGATGACAGACAATGAGGAGAGAGAAAAGAGAGAGAAGGGGAAAAACATGCAACAGGTCGTTTTGGTTCCTGGTTTGCACCATAAAGCCTGTATGGCAAGTTGACCATATGTTGGCTTTTAAACGATTAAAAGTTGCAAGTTTACAACATATAACTCCTGTCCTAATTACCATAAATGTCAGAAGACTGTTGGATTTTATCCTGAAGATGGCAATGTGTCAAGATGTTTACTTGAAGTAAAAAAAAATTGAATCAGCGAAATGAGTGTGCAGCTTTCCCTGCTTTTCTTTTCTTTTTTTTGGTTACCATAACTACGATCCTTCTCTATAAATCATCCACACATGCATCATCATGGTTTGACGTGGCTGCTGTGTCAGTTAACACCACTGTGCTGTTTCCAAGTGTCGACATGTGTTGATGATCCAGAAATGATCTGAAATTTTATTACATTTGCTCCCTGGGTCAGCCCACTCCAGCTGCCGTATGTTTATAAATCCTTCTATCTGTATGGCATGTATGACGAGTCCTATGGTATTAAATTATGCCTTTTAATTACATGTTTCACTTGAGAAAACTGTCAGTATCTCTTTCCTAACACCCACTTTAAGTCACTGTAAAACAAAGGCAACCATTAATAGAATATCTTTATATGCAGATGATAATTCGATGTACGTAACAAAACCTCAACAAAGTATCTCCTGTATTCTTCAGCTCGTTAATTTTTTGGCTTTTTTTCTGAATACTGTGTCAGCAGGTGTAAAAGTGAATTAGTGCCTGTTGGTTTGGATGATCTTGAGGTCCTGAATATGTCTCCTTTCAAAATCACAAAACTTATTTAGGTATCGAAATTACACAACAGTACAAATAGTTATTTAGGGCAAATTTTCCTGCTTTCATTTATAAGTTACAATCATGTATTCAGTTTTTGGATTGAATAGAAGAGTTAACACAGGATAGTCTGTTTGCTGCAATTATTACATCTTTCTCAAAATATACTAATGAATGTCACAAAATCAGAGTGAGTGGATACCTCATCTCCCAGATTTTGGTTATTACAGGACATTCAATATGTTATCATGTTTTATGTTGATGCAACCTCTGTAGCTCCTATCTGGCTTGAACTGGAAGGACAGCTAGAGGTTTATGATATAAATCCATCTTTTCCTCCTTCCTCCCTTCCTTCCTTCCTTCCTTCCTTCCTTCTTTCCTTGGGTGTTTGATAATGGAGGAGAAGATGGATGGTTCAGTAATGGAGGGAGTGGCTGCTGGATGGATTTCAGTGCCTTGTCCATTTGTTAAGTGGATTGTAGATTTAATCCAGTCAGGCCCGTCAACAGCTAATGATGGACAGGGAGAGTTAGCATTAGCCTTTTTAGCTGCTGTTATTATCATTATGCCGCAGTGGGTCAATTAGTTTTGCTTTCTCATTGTTTCTCCACACACACAAGCTAAGCACAGCATTTGTCTGGTGATGCAGAATGGAAAGACAGAAAACAAAGAGGCGTACCAAGATTCTTGAAGCCAAACCAAACTAGATCGTACTGGTTTAACCTCAGATTGGATGACTGACAAACCTGCTGATGAGGCTGTCACAGTGCTCAGCCAAGCCAAGACGAGCACGTAGGTGTCAACTGACACAAGACACAAGTACAAGTCACAAGTTTTTAGGTCTTTGTCAATTGAAGATGCAAAACTTTCAGGTCTGAATGCTGACACCGAAACAATATTTTCTCTGTCAAAACCATTAATAGTGTTTTTGTACAAAGCTGGGACTGGATTACTGGCCCAGATCGAAGGTCCCCAAAACCAGAGACTCTGTTTTAAGTGACTCTTTAGAAAGTCAGATCTTTTGATATCTACTCATAAGTTCAATCATTTTTATTAGAATACATTTTGTTTTTTTTCCCCTAAATACAACTGTTGGATGTTGAGTTTGTTTTGTTTTTCAAAACAACATTAATGAATTTAGTGGGGTGAGAAATGATATCAGTAAATCAGTTTAAAGTCATCTGCTTTTGTAATCAGGGTACATTGAGGTATACTTCAATCTGAAAATCTGTAAAAATGGATTATGATGACCTTTTATTGTTTACCAGCAGGCTGTGATATCTGAAATAACTGTAATTGTTTGTATACATGTGCACAGGAGAGATAAAAAAGTTTTGCCGATTGAAAAACAAAAACAAGAGAATCATATTTGACGTTATTAAAAGTGTCGTGCCTCCTCTCTGACAGGCCCAGCTGCAGCATCCCTCATCATGACTAAAGAGGAGAACCTGGAGGTGCAGGAGAAGGAGAGGCACGACCGAGAGGAGCAGGAGGAGGGGAGGGTCCAGAAGGAGGAGGAGGAGGCTCTGACTGAGGAAGAGGAGGAAGAAGAGGAAGACGATGAGGAGGAATACGAGCTAGAGGAGAGGGAGGGCGAGGAGAGAACGGAGGTGGAGGATGAGGAGGACGACGAGCAGGAGCAGGAGGAGGAGCGGGAGGAGAGAGAGGAGCGGGAGGAAGAGGAGGATCCACCGGCCGGCAGGGAGCTAGAGCCTGAGCCGCTGTCAGTGTCTGAGTACCAGAGTCCGGTCCATGAACCGCGGCGCCGAGCCATGGTGCATCCCTCCGCCCAGGCACCGCTGCCCAAAGACTACGGTACGTCATGCCATCTTAAATACACATCTTCATACCACCTTTAATACTACATATTGCCATACCTCTCTGCCCTCCTGCTATATCACTTGCACACTTTTATAAAGGTGAATGGTACATCTGTGTGGACAGGTATAACCTTAAAACTGCAGTAACTGATTTTCTGTCCACTAGTTTTTAGCAGAAACAAGTAGTGAACACAACACTGACACATCATCACCTTTTAAGTGTAAAATGTTGGTTTGGTTTGGTTTTATTCTGCCATTAAACATCTTGCACTTAAGGCAATTTTCCACATATGCACCAGGAAAACAAACAAACAAAAGTACACATGTTGAACTTGTCAGCAAACAGTTGCTTATTTCCACATCCAGTCACGGAGCAACATTATCATTCATTTGGAGTCGTGTTTCTGTCCACCTAATGAATGTAAATCCAATATTCACTCTCTTTTAGCTCTGTTTATGCTCTCTACCAACTCCTGAGGGAAATATCTGGCTCTTTATCTGCTAAATGCTCCACTATGTTCACCAGCTAGTCTACAGCTAACTGTGTCTGTTTGCTGTTTGTAGCTGAGCAGGTAGCGTACAGTGGCTTTTTAGAGCTTTTTCTCTGAAAACAGCCGCGAGCGCTGACATTTATTTGTTTTTCCTTCTTTCCTCTCCCATTAATCATCTCACAACCCCACAGATTTATCTGGTGGCTCTTTAGAGGGGCCCAACCCCTAGGTTGGGAATCACTGGACTAAACTAGCTAACTGTATATAAGGTAGTTCAAACTCCACCTCCAGCAGCTACAACAGTAACATGCTGCATAACAATCTAATATTGTTGTATGTAATAAAATATCAGTCACAGGGGATATTTTACAGCAGGGCGAGTACTTTTACTTTGGATACTTAAATTAAATTTTGCTAATAATACTTCTGAACTCTTACTTTATTGGGATTTTGAGTGCAGGGCTTTTAAATAAACTTCAGCAGAGACTCCATGTCACTGCCAAGGCTTTAAAGTCTTACAAAACACTCATAAAAACAGACAGAGCTTGAGCGCAACGGTACAATAAAATAAACTGTTAAAGTCACAGACGACGGTGGATCGTCAGTACATACAGTCTGAATTTCTGACAGCTGTGTGAGCGATCAATAGGTTTGGAAAGCTCTGGATTGACTGCTTTATGGGCGACAGGCTAATTGATATTCACCAGACGAACTCAGAGCAGGCCAACTCCATTATACACTGTGTGTGTGTGTGTCTGTGTTTTCTCCATTTCCCAGCAGTGAATGAGCGGTCCTGCTCACCAGCCTGACAGAGAATTTTCTGTCCGGTTGTACAACTGGGAGCCAAGTTTTAGCCATTTATTTACTAACTGGTCACAATCCTACAGAACCTTTTTTTTTGTTTTTTTAAATATACATCAATACATCAATTGTTTTTCTTGCTTCTATGAAAATTGCAGAGATTTTAGATAGGTAATCTATCACAGTGAAGCTATGAAAAGTAAGACTTAAAAACTCAAACCAATAAACCCATCAAGTAAAAAAACCCAAAAAACTCTGATCCAATTAAATTGCCCCTCTTAAACAACTAACATCCATCCTGTCCCAACTGAAAAACAAAAGTTTCCTATAAAACATTATCCATAAAATGACAAAAAATAGAAGAGGCTCTTAAGATGCAAAAAGAATGAATTTATTTTTCATGTGTAAATTTAACCACAACCTGACCTGGACCGGTTTTGAGTAACACCTCACCTGTCTTCATTCAGCCGTCAGCTAGTCACCGTAATTAGCAAGGTAGTTGTGGAATGTAATAGCTACGGCTGATGAAGTAAAATGGCTCGTTCAAAACTAGATGATATTAAAAAATGAAAGGTTGACAATGAAAAACGATTAAGGATCACTGGACTGAGAAATGCCTTTCATTTTGATTAAGGGAACCATTGTGCTTCTTTTGCAATGAAACAGTGTCCATAACGACACTAAACACGCCTGTTTTGAAAGGTAAGAACCACTGAACTGAACCATTTGAAGTCATGATATCAAGACTCCAAAAGAATAATTGTAAAATCAAACATTTTCAACAATGAATGCAGAGAAGAACTCACTAATGAACACTGACACCAGTGACATCACACCTTTTTATACTCAAGTTTAAGGACTTGGTTACACAACGGAGATGTTACATCTCCCATTAATACAGAAATACTGTTCATGTATATGGTTTCTGTACTGAAATATCATCATATAATGCACCCTTTGATGCAGTGAAAATATATTAAGTGGTCCTTTAATACCCCTCTTTTAGAGACATAAACTAAAAGTAATGACCGATCAGGAGAAGAGAGGTAAGAGGCAAAAGCTGTTTCACAGAAACCAGAATTTATACATAAAAAAACAAAAAACAGCAATATGAATGACTAAATGGACAACAGTAAGACCTTCTGGATGTAGCGTTCTCAGATAGAAAAACCTGAAAAACAGAGAATAAAGTCAGTATCATGGTCTCAAAGTGACGATTTGTGAGATTTATGAAACTATTTTTCCGTCTGTGGAAGTGAGTTGTTGACAGAAGTGAAGTTTGTCGTCGAGCTGATTGCGGTTACTCAGTGAAATGAAATCTGCCTCAGAGCTCAAACTGCAGAGCTGGCAGGAAGAGAAACTGCAGAGCTCACAGGTCATATCTGATTTGATGACAGAAACTTCTTGGCATTGCCATCTGGGATAATTTCTACTCTCCAAATTTGGTTTTTTACTCTTCCCTCATTGGTTCATCTTCCCTCCTGTTCGTCCCTGTCCCCTCTTTCTCGCTCTTTGGGTTTACCTTAAACTCTTCTTGTGTCTGTCTGTCTCCAGCTTTCACCTTCTTCGACCCCAATGACCCGGCGTGTTTGGAGATCCTCATGGATCCTCGGACCACCATCCCCGAGCTGTTCGCCATCGTGCGTCAGTGGGTTCCCCAGGTGCAGCACAAGATCGACATCATTGGCAACGAGGTGAGAACATCACAGGCTTGTGACTCTTTTACAACAAAGAATTCATAAGATGTCTTGAAACCCAACTACTTACTGCTTAAAAGGTTAGAATTACTTAATTAGTTAATTGACAGAATATTAATAGACTTAATAATTGATCATGATTCGTTTTTATCAAATACAAATACCAAACATTTGTTGACTACAGCTTTTGCATCACAAGCTGAATCCTGCTTCCTTCAACTGTTTTGAAAGAGTTAAAGGATGAGTTCACATTATTTCAAGTCTGTCTTAAAACAACAGTCAGGAGCCCAAATGAACATTGAAACAGGTTTTGCTTGCTGTAATAATTCCTCCTGTTCATACCGACCACTGCACTGCATTTAGAATGTAAATGACGAGGGACAAAATCCACCGTCCTTTAAAAGTCTATCTGAAGCTTATATGAGGCTTCGTCAGTCTGAGTTAGTCAAATAAAGTGGATACATTTCCCTGTTTGTGTCCTGTTCAGCTGCAGTGGAAGGACTGTAACAAAAAGAAGGGATTAGAAACTAAAAAAGCTTTATCTTTGAAAGATATTGACTTGATTGGACAGTTTAAACCTCATATTCAGATAAACTTCTAAATACATTTTTTGCACAGAGACAGGGCTTCGGATCATCACTTACATTGTAAGTGCATTATGAAGGGATCTTCTAACGGTCAGTATGAACAGGAGGAATGATTACAGCAAGAAAAACAATGTTCATTTGTGAAACTGACTATTGTTTTAAGACAGACTAGAAAATTGTGAATCCATCCTTTAAAGAAAGCTAAAGAAGCTAATGCTAACAGTACAGATGCTGCTTAAAAAAGGGGTTTGGATTTCAGCTTCCTGAATGTTTAACTGCATGTCTGTCTTGCCTGCCCTAGTTGCTCTTGGCGTGGAGCTTGAATCCAGACTCGATTGTCACTGTCACGTTGACCCAGATTCAACCCTCTGGACACACACACACACACACACACACACACACACACACACACAAGGAGATAATGAACAATGACATCTCACTGAGCAGCGAGGAGCTCGTATCGGAGCTGAACGCTGGAGCGAAACATTTCACATTTCATTCTGTTGAAGGAACGATTCATGATCCAGATATAAAGGCTGTTTAACTCTTACATACTGTTCATATTCTGACCCTTCACAGTATCCATTCATAATTAGTCTCTATACCTCTATAACTTCTGAACCATATCATAAATACCTCATCAGTCATTGATAAATGGGTGATTAATCCTTAATGAAGCTTTCAGAGAGCAAACAACACTCACAATCACACTATATGTTGGTCTTATGTTACATAAAACAGCCATAATGACTTATATTATATTTTGAATAATAAATACGGTTCAAATTTAACCTGGAATGCTCTCTATGTACAAACGTGCATCAGTGTATGTTTATCAGCTTCACAAAAGTTTTAAAAAAGATGAAATATTTCCATTTTTGTATAATCTGGGTCACTTTAGGAAAAGTCATAAAATTTCAGCCTAAAAAAAATGTGTTTTTACTGCATTCAAATGTAAAAATGGGTCAAATTTGAAAGGTTAATACTTCTTATTGTTTTCTGATGCTGTTTCCATCAGAAACATTTATTATCATTGATATAAATGATGGTCAAAACTATGAAAATGAGGACCAAGTTGTAATAAATCTAAATATTATGTCTAAATGATCAAATCAAATAAAAATTAAAAGATCAGCTCAGGTTTTTTGATTATTATTTGTAGTTGAATTGTTTGTTGCCATCCTGAAACACACGGATAAAAGAGATTCAACATGGGAGAAGAGGGAATGGATAAATAATAACTGAGTGCAGCTCAGTGTTGACTTTAATTGAAGGGTCGGTCCACACTGTAAATACCGACTGCACCGACAGCCCTCATGTACACTCAGTATACACACATACAAAGTTGTTTTTTTGTTATTTCGGCTGTTGCATTGACTTTCATTATTTCCCTGCAGACACACACATCGTGATAATGACCCAGATAAAATGGCTGCATGGACTAGAAAAAGAGACAGAGCAGAGAGAGAAAGTGGTGCAGAGGAGTGAGAGAGAGAGAGAGAGAGAGAGAGAGATGGAAAGTCAGTGAGACTCTATCATGACTCAGCAGGAAGCTGACTCAGCCTGGAGGAATATAAAACAAGGAGCAGACAGTGACATGACTCAGAAACGAGGAGTCAAGCGATCGAGTCTTAGCGAGACAATCGCTGACGTTTCAGATCGTCTTTGTTTTCTGCTGCCATATTTTATCTTTTAATTTGGCAGGTGATCCTTCCTGTAAACTATAAAATATAAAGCCGAAGAGTGACTGGAACTTCTGCTCAAGAATATCTAATAATGTGGTTCATTCAGTATTTCTGTTTTTAGCTGCTTTTAATGAACGGGGGTTAATTAAAAGCATCAGAGCGGGAAAAACAATTAATGTCAACCTCTTAGTTTTAACTCTGAATCAGACAGCTGTGATATCTCCCACTATAAAAGAACTACAGCAGTGTCAACAAACTGGTGTCAAAATGGCTGAAAAACCAGCATCACTCAAACATCTCAAACTTTATTTTCACCCTTCATACAGTTCAAAGTGCTTCACAGATGACTGACACGATGATTATGAGACAGAACAAACATTAACAGTAAAGCAGTTTTAGATGAATGCACACACGTAGTAATAACACTAATACAGTTGATCCATCTAATAAAAAGGAGATATATGTTGTTATTGTAGATTTGGTTTTTGGTTTTGAGATTAGATGTTGTTCAAATGAAGGTTGTTCACTGTTTAAATAAGTGATAACATAAAATAATACTTGCTGATAATGGAAAATATGAAAAATAATAAACCAGGCAGAGCTGAAGATGTCCACGATGGAAAACAGTGACTTCCTCCACGCACAATTAACACAATCAACAATTAACTGAAGCTACATTAGCCACTGCTAGTCCTGCTACTACAATGAGTCCGATATTTTCTTGAGTTACTTGTATTTTCCGTACAAGAATGTTTAACTAATGATTCATCAGGATAATGTGATGAACAGCTGTTGTGTGCACTAAACCGTGAACAATAACTTGTGACTCTCTGTTAACCTCCGTCCTCTGTGTCGTTCTCCTTTTCTCTGTCTCAGATCCTGAAGCGAGGCTGTCATGTGAACGACCGCGACGGTTTGACCGACATGACGCTGCTTCACTACAGCTGCAAGGCTGGAGCACACGGAGTCGGTAAGACGCTTATTTAATGTCAATCAGTCAGTCTGACACAATGCAACATTTAAAGGAAGATGATCAGTTAAATTTACTGTCAGCAAATCCCATAAAAAAACAAAACCAGTGAGGAACTGATTCTACTGACAAGTGTTGCTTGTTCAGCCGAAGCTTGATAGAGCTGGTTTATCTTTGCCACAGTCCTGTCAGGTCAAGTCAGTTTTATTAATACAGTCCAAAATCACAGAGTTTAATCTACATCTTACGTCTATCATTAGACCCTCAATTCAGATGAACCCCCCCCCAAAAAATAACCTCTTTAAAGGATAAAGCTTGCTGTTTAGTGAGGTTGTGATTATGTAGCACAACAACCTACAACAGGCTAATGCTGTTATGAGTCTTTAGAATCAAAACAAACTACAGAAACTATTGCCTTCGTGGTGAAGGAACATGTCACCCAGTACAGCTGTTGATGTGACTCACTGATGTATTTTTAATAGTTTTTGGACAACAACGGAGGTCTACGGCAGAGAGGAATAAGATATATCAGGCTTTGGATAAACACACAATACTTGTTAGTAGATCAGTTCATTGTTGATTTTGCTCTGCACATGAGATTCGTTGACAATAAGAAAAATATAAAAAAAACTGCCAGCCTTGTCCTTTAAATGATAGCAGCAAATTCCATTAAAAAACCAAAACTTTGCCTCAGAGGGCTAAACCTCCAGCTTACCTCTATTGTTAAACCTACAAAACTAACATCAGTTCAAGAGGAAGAGGAACAGAGGAGGGATCCCTCTTCCAGGTCTGATATTAATATAATGAATCCAATCAAACTAAATACGTTCCTGAAAGATTCTAGTGAAATTACTCCAATTAAATGAGTCCAACATCAGTTCTTCACATTGTTCCAAGTCAGTGCACAGTGCAGCTTGGAGGATCTGTGGTGTGACGGATGTCGTCGCGGCCTCTTTTAGTTTCATCCTAACTGTCTGTGCAGGCGACCCGGCAGCGGCGCTGCGCCTCAGCAGCCAGCTGATCTCTCTGGGCGCCGATGTGAGTCTGAGGAGCCGCTGGACCAACATGAACGCTCTGCACTACGCCGCTTATTTCGATGTCCCAGAACTGATCCGAGTCCTGCTCAAAGCCACTAAACCCAGAGGTACACACACACACACACACACACACACACACACACACACACACACACACACACACACACACACATCAATCATTGACTTTTCACTCACATTTGATAATCACCAGTCTGTTATTTGTGAATCACAGACTTCTTCTTCTTCTTCTTCTTCTTCTTGTGTTCTTCTCCACAGTGTTGAACTCCACATGCAGTGATTTCCACTACGGGACGGCTCTCCACATCGCTGCCTCCAACCTCTGTCTGGGTGCAGTCAAATGTCTGCTGGAGCACGGAGCCAACCCCACCGTCCGGGTAACAACTCGCTTTTCTTCTTTTTACCATTAAAAAGTCGTTACCCCAAACTTCAGTTTGACATCTGACATCAAACTACAATTTAAAATAAAGTTCTGTAGGATTGAACAATGCTTGGCTGCACAGCATGTGTTTGTCAAGACGGTGGAAAAAACTAGATTCTCTAGTGAGTGACATGTACTCCCTAAATCCAGAGACAGAACTCCATTTGTGGATTCAAAAAATAATCCCTCCAGCTCATGTTTCTTTCCTTGAATGCTCCATGGCTTTATCTTGCGATTTTAAATCTTGACCTAACTAAAGAAAAGTGTCACTCTCTTCTCCTTTCCCTTCTTTGCCCCCTTTCTATCATTGTCTCTCTGTAGAACGATAAGGGCCAGGTTCCTGGGGAGGTGGTTCCTGATCCGATGGACATGAGTCTGGACAAGGCCGAGGCTGCCATGGTGGCCAAAGAGCTGAAGCAGTTGCTGCTGGACGCCGTTCCTCTGAGCTGTAACCTTCCCAGAGCCACGCTGCCCAACTATGACAACATCCCAGGAAACCTGATGCTGACCTCGCTGGGGCTGAAGCTGGGAGACCGCGTGATGCTGGACGACATGAAGGTCAGAACCGTGCTCCGGATTAGATTTTATATGTCAGTCAACACAATGAAATGATGAAAATGAAATGTTTGCAATCAGAAAATGTGTTGCTAAAACACAGTATTTGAACTGGTGTTTACTGAGAACGCAGAGGGAAACAAAATGCAAGGGATCATGGGTGAAAGGAGATTTTTTTCTAGTGTTAACAGGTAATCCTGGTGATTTTCTATGTTTTTCTTGCTGTCAACAAATCCCATGTGCCGACCCAAAACAACAATGTGTTAGTCTGTCTCTCAATACTTCCTGCCTTTGCTTCTCTATCTGTGAATTGAAGTAAATCTTTAAGAACACAAATATATAGTCTCATCTTTTAAAAAGGCTCAGTAACTTCCTGAAACAGCTGGTTGGCAAATATAACTCAAATAACTGGAGATAGTACAGCTGTTGGGGACTATTTTCAGCAGCGGATGAATCCACATTTGGTGCTCTAGTGAGTATCAAATGAACTACAGTGTGTGTTCATGGTGATGAAGGAACATATCACAGTACATTGTGGCAAATGTGGAATAAGATCTATCAGGGTTTGGATACACACACAATACTTTTTAGTAGATCCATTCATTGTTGTTTATCTCGTTTCATGGATTTTGTTGGATTTGTTGAATATCACCAGACTTATACTTGAAGAGCTCATCATGCTTAAAACAAATTAGTTTGTTTGATCACTTCCAAAGTCAAAGATTTTTATTGTTTTGCACTCGGCTGTTCACACGAAAAGTGACAGAAGTAATTGTTTGGGAAAAAGAAAATCTTGAGAGAGAAGTTCAAACTCCACCTTTAATTTCACACCTGGATAATCACTGAGTAAAGTGGATGTGATTGTCAGACTGTCGGCTCTGATGTCAGAAGGAGTTAGAGGGGTTTCAGACGCTGTTCGATGATCTGATGAGCTTTCAACGCTCCTGTCAGATTAAACATGAACCTGAACGATACAAATGCAAAAACACAAAACAGTCTGTCAAAGGAAACCATGTGGAGGGTTGACTCGTCATTCAATGAAGCGTTAAAATCTGAATTTTCACATTAATCACGAAGTTGCTTTACCCCTCAGTTTGTTCTATTTTCACATCAAACCACCTGAGATGTAAATTGAGACTTATTGTGAAGGACATTTAAAGACCCTGCTGAAGCATAAACAAGACACTGAATCTACATTAAACTGGCAAAAATCTAAAACACTGTTTTCATGCAATAACGACACGTCCGCACCATTTCAGTTTCAACCTCTGTCCATATTAAAATGCCAAAATGGGTAATTCTCCTCCTACTGGGCATGTGAGGAGGACAGACGAGCAAGTCAGCTACAGAAAACCAGCGAAGAAGAAACAGTCTACTATCACTGATATGACAGAGTTTCTACAAAGCTCAGTTTTCCCCACACAAACTACATATACACACATACAGGGGAGGAAAACGCCATCTTATTCTGGACTGAAGGCCAGAACGGCTCATCGTGACTAGAACTAGGAAGTGAGTCCCGTCCACTTCCAGGCTGATCAACCAAGACATTCTGCTTCCTATAATGACAAAATACAGTCATAAAGCTGTTTAAGTGTGTGTTCCAAGTCAGAAGATTGAGAAAATTTACATAATGTTCCTGAAATTATGTCACATGAACATGGCTGCCCACAAAGTAAACAAATGTGAGCTTTTACATGTATTTGCTGTTTGAGCTCTGAACAGTGTGTTCTCGCTGTGTAGCTCCAGAGAGACCAGAGCAGAGACGACAGCCCGCCTGCAAACCTCAGACAGGTTGGTGGGAAACGGGCGCCGGCTGGAAACGTAGATTAACTGGACTGACTCACCACACTGACAACATGCTCTCTTCCTGTCACATGGCAAATTAAAAAAAAACTGCTCCCTCTCACTCCCATCTGTAGCGTTGATGCACTTGTTTGTTACATTTCCTCCCTTCCCCTTCCGACACTCAGACTATCTGCCTCCATGCAACCTACTGTAACCAGCTAATGGAGCTCTAAAGGCATGTTTCAAGGGCGGGAATGATTTCACCTCTTAACTCGAGAGATGAGATGTCTCTCTCCGTCTCTCTTTCAGAGTGGCACTCTGAGGTTCTGCGGGACTACAGAGTTCGCCAGCGGTCAGTGGGTCGGCGTGGAACTCGACGAGCCGGAGGGGAAGAACGATGGAAGCGTCGGCGGCGTCCGCTACTTCATCTGCCCTCCTAAACTAGGTAACAGCGGCTGCCACGGTGCCTTTGAGCAAGTCAGTGAACACCTGCGTACGCAATGCCAGAGGGATTTTCTTTATGTTGAGAAGTGGAGGCTTCATTATTTATTGTCAGGGCTTTTGAGTTTGTATACTTACTTTAAGTCCTCCTATTTAGCATTTATAACCATATATTAACATTAACAAATTTGTTACAATACATTATAATGTAGCTGCAAGCAGATATAAGTGTTTATTAATGTGTTTGTCTACTATAACTCAACTATAACTTTGCTGGTGTATAAATAGAATATGTCTTCATAGGAGAAGTTATGCTTTTTAACAAATATTGTACAGTAATAAACACTTAAAATGTCTTTTATAGTGTGTTATAAACCATTTATGAATTTATAAATATATAAACTTCTTATAACTGCTAAATAGAGGGACTTAAAGTGAACTGTTATATATGAATATGCAAGGCAAGGCATGGAAAGTCAATTTCAAGTATCATACTGTATGTCTACTGCAAACACTTTTCTTGATTCTATTACTAAACAATAACAATTGCAGATAAAAAAAGAGTAAAAGGTCAGAACAGTCAGGCTCTTATAGGACAGAAAACAGCCAACTTTATGTGGAAAACTTTGAAATGAATGTCAAAGAACAACAGGAAATACACAAGCACTCACAACTTGACAAACGCAGACAGGAAACACATTCACATGAAAAACAGAAAGTAACATACTTAGTGATTTCAGCCTGGATTACTGCTCATACCAGGTCCCAAACAATGGTTTTTATCATGCCGATAATGTGCCAAATCAAAATGAATAACAGTTAAAGTGCACATATCTGAAGCATGGACTCACCCAGGTGACCCCAGTGTATAGTTGCTACTCAGAAAAAGAGGGAAATAGAAGCCAAACAAAAGATTAAAAAAAAAAAATTGTTTGCAAAATGTTATGTTGTTTCTTGGTGGGGCCACATCCCCATCTAGCTCCACCCTAGCGCTGCCTTTCATCCCCTGACTGGTCCAGTGGAGCCTCTCAGTGGACGACAGTAGTCAAAGACTCTGATTTTTCATGGAAACTATGGCCAATAAGAATGATTCTCACATTACAGTACTTGGTGTCCACTGGTCAGTGTCATGAGTGTGAGATATGCTGGTACTGACTGGAGCATGTCCCTTATGTTGCTATAATATAAAAACATGTAGCAAAAAGGGAACATTTGCCATTTAAAACATTTAAAAGAATAGTTTTCAGAATATGTCACCAACAATTAACACCAATCTGACTCCCTCAAATATTCCAGAAATGGCAGAAAGACTATTTTTCTCAAATATTGGTGCAGACCAAACCAGAGCTAAAAGGAAAGCTTATTCTGGAGTCTTTCTGCCCCAAAGTTGTCAAAAGTTTTCCAGTTTTTCTTTATCCGATCACAGGAATGAACTCAAGATAACATCAAAGGTTTTGAGGTTTCAGGGTGTTTGTCTCTTCTGTCCTGCAGGGATTTTCGCACCGGTGTCAAAGATTTCCAAGGCTGTGGATCAGGCGCTCTCGTCTGTCACCTCCACCCCCCGAACGCCCCGCATGGACCTGGCCTCCCGCCTCGCAGGAAAGACCAAGAAGGAGAAAGAGAAGAAGGAGAAAGAGAAAGGTAAGATAGCTCTGATATTCAGGAAGAAATAGCCTGTGCTCACTGTGAATACCAGTAAAGGTCATGGTGCAGTACAGTATGTTTGTATCAGTCCTGATTGGCAAGTGTAAACCTGGTTGTGAATGTGTTTGCTGTGCGTTCTCAGCCCAGAGGAAGAAGTCGTCAGTCGCCAGTCTGGATCCGGAGGGAATGAACGTGGAAGTCGGTGATCAGGTTCTGGTGGCCGGACAGAAACACGGCATCGTCCGCTTCTACGGCAAGACCGACTTTGCTCCAGGTCTGTCTGCTGGTCCTCTGCTGGTGGACTCTCTACACTGTATACACAGATTACACCGTTGTTCCAGGACAAAACTACACAAAATCTGCCCAGATGAGATGCCAGTTATCAGAAACAACTTTATTTAACCACATATATGTTTTATGTATAATAAATTCACTTGGACTGACATTATTTCTTAAGTCATTACCTCTAATCATCCTCAGCTCATCTGAATCAGGGATGAACTATATTCAGCTCAGAAACTCTTCTTTTCTTACTGTTCCTGTGTTTTCACTTACTAATTAAATACCAATCAATACTTTTTAATACATCCTTTGACTTAATAATCGTTAAACTGAGCAACTGAGCAATTATTGTTATCTGTATTTGAACTAAGCTGCTAAATACATCTATTTCAGAAAATATGCTAACATGGTTAGCATGTTAGGAAGTTAACATGCTGTTTGCGTGCTGGTTAGCATGTTTATTTGTTTTTTCACTGTCATTTTTTTCATATGTGTAACTGTGTCCAGCTGTGCCTGACAAACTGAGTCTGACATGTCCTAAAATAGCCACCGTACCGAGGAGAAAGCCCTTTTATTTATAACAACATGGCTTTTCCTCTGGTGCCACCGGACAATCTTTACTTTTACCCCAGTAGTGGTGACAATCTTAAAATAACAAAATTGTCAGTTTTGATCAGACAAACAAGTTGTCTTCCTTCGTCTTCTTCTCTTGTGTCCGTTTTGTCTTGAGGCTTGAGAGGGTGACAGTTGTGTCAAAGGAGTTTTTCACTCAACAGTGATAATTAGCAGCTTTTAAAAAAACAGTTTACGACCAGTCAGAAGCAGACCGGATGTGATCTGATCTGCTTGTGTCCCTGCAGGTTACTGGTTTGGTATCGAGCTGGATCAGCCGACAGGGAAACATGACGGCTCAGTGTTTGGAGTCCGCTACTTCAGCTGCCTCCCCAAATATGGAGTGTTTGCTCCGCCCTCCCGCGTCCAGAGGTGAGGATGTATTTAAAAAAAAACAACACCAAACCTTTGTTTTATTTACAGCTGATTATTATTTTAATTTCCCTTACCAGAGTATGTCAGAGTTTATTTTTGGTACATGAAATAGTTTGATGATGTTATAAGTCCATGATTATTATAATTACACCATGTTTTTTATATTAAATTCAAAATACTAAAGAGTATTAAAGCCAGTGGAAACCTGGTTCCAGAATAACATTTACTTTAGTTTTCTTCCTCTCCAGAAGTGTCTTTTTTTAATGTGATATATTTACTCTGGTAACATTATGAAAACACCAATAAACTGAAAGTTCATTCTTTTTTTTTTTTTTTTTTAAATCAGAATCGGAGGTCCTAAAGACGGCTCACAGAATGACAACTCCATGGTGAAGAAAGTGCATCAGGTCACAAGTAAGTATCATCACGCTCTTACAGCATCTCAGTTTCGTGCTAGTTCAACTTTGTACCTGAAATTACTGTAGTTTAATTGTGTAAATGGTTCTGTAGTGGACAATTATACCACAGCAGACAGTTCAGGAATATTTGCCTTTGTTTTTCATATATCTCAGAGTTCAACTGGACTTGTTTTAATCCTTTCAGATGCTTAAGTTATGGATTCTGTTGTAAAACTGAGTCTTTTAATGTTGTTGCCTTTCTGCAGTGAAGGTTGAAAGCAAAATAGTTTCATAACTGATAGAAATAATGGACAAAACTACCAAAACAAAACCCAAAATAACAATAATACACAATTTTAATTTAAGGTTCAGAAGCATAAATTCATAAATCTGAACAAAGGTTTGTGTTGTGATGGAGCGTAGAGCTTATTCACCTTTATATTTACCCCTAAATCAATGATTGATGGTGAACATCAGTAATTCCTTCCCTGTTATTAATATCATTGACATATTGTTTGTTTGTTTGTGTCTTGCAGTGTCGCAGCCCAAGCGTAACTTCAACACAATGCGTTCTCCTAAAGACCTGACCTCTGAGAGCTCCATATCCAGGTGAGAACAGTAACGAGATAACAACACATGCTCTGTACAGCTAACCCTAACCCTAACCCCTAACCCTAACCCTTAACCCTAACCCATAACCCTAGCCCCTAACCCTAACCCTAACCCCTAACCCTAACCCCTAACCCTAGCCCCTAACCCTAACCCTAGCCCCTAACCCTAACCCCTAACCCTAACCCTAACCCTAACCCTAACCCTAGCCCCTAACCCCTAACCCTAACCCTAACCCCTAACCCTAACCCTAAACCCTAACCCTAACCCTACAGCTCTGGACTTCTGCCTTAAAATATCTGAAAATATTAAAATGTGGGTTTATGCTGAATTTACATCACATGGGACTGATGGTAGTGATGGTAAAGATTCCCATGTTTACCATTTACGAGCCTTCATGTCATCAGACAACTCAAGACAATTTTATGACGGCAGAGTTGGTGAGGATTAAAGATAACATTTAAAATATAACACTATATCCATTAATCACCTTTAATGATGGACTCTGGCTGGTTTGAGGCGTCCATGTTTGTTTTCAGCTATTTCTTTATCAGAGATTCCCAGTTGTAACTGCAACTTGTATGTGTTGTTGTGGACGTTATATACAAGCAAGAAATGGGTAAATATGGTAACTCCAATGTGACGTAAATGCACATCTTCACATGTCCTTCCTCTTCCTGTCTTCTTCTCTTCCAGGTTGCTGTTCTGCTGTTGGTTTCCGTGGATGCTGCGTGCTGAGATGCAGTCCTAACCTCCTCTCCCTCCTTTACCTGTACACCGGATTGATCTCTCCGCTCTTCTTTTTTCGCCATCTCTTACTTTCGCTCTCCTCACTGAGTCTCCTCAGATTATCGCTGTTGTCGGTCAAACTTCTCGTAGTGAAAACCCCCGTCCCTTTTCTCTCGTACGCTCAGCCCAAAATCCTTCTAATTTAGCCGTTCTATAGCAAAATCTATAGTGCCTTGTATCTGATCAAAACGTCCTGCAATCCTTTAATGAAACTGAGAATCCAGCTCTGCTAAAGCAATTCCCCAAAAATATTCTCTTTACCCGTTTACACATCTTATCATTTTGTCACATTGTCCCAGCTTGGTATTTGTCCACGTTGTATCTTTTTGGGGCAGAAAAACTGCTGTTTATTCACTCTGAGGATAACAAAAAAACCACATAGCATTAGCTTGTGCTGCTACATGTTTTGTTTTTGCTGCTACTAGATTTGGGTCTCACCAAATTCTGGAATGAGTGCCAAACGGATTTGTCATAAAGTTTGGCACCAGTTGGCTGGAAAAGTGTAAATATTGTTGATGGTTTCGACTTGCGTTTTGCATATTTGTTTAAATCCGGAAACATACTCTGCGTAAGTACCTGAACACACGCACTCTGCTGCCTTGACAGTTACAGTTATTTCAGATCTTTCTTGTTGCCTTGAAACTGCACTTCACGCTTGTGTCGCGTTGCAGACTTCTTGTGTTTTCAAGCACGGGTGTGAACGCCATTCATGAGTCGCTTCAACGTGTTCACGTACTCACGTAGATTATGTATTTGATTGACTTGAGTCAGTCTGTAGTGGTGGACCCAGATTTGGCTGCTGCTGCTTCACTACTCATCTGAGACCAAGAACTTCATTTAATTTGTGCTGTCTTTACAGTTTTCTCTTTTCTCTTGTGTCGAGACTATCTCTCCACCCTACGTACTCTACATTCACAGGTGATGAAACTCTTTAAGGCACATAAGCTGAGGTGTCCACGCACTAATCGTGAACTTTTTGCTCTACTAGGATCACACACGCATGGCCTTTCTGACTAACCATGATTTGAACGTGTTTCGGAGCAGCCTTTAGCTGGAGAGATAGTCTCACACTCAGAGAACTATGGTTACACAAGTAACCAAGTCAGTGCTACAGATCTACTTTCAACCCTCAATACTTCTCTAAACTGTGTGTGAAGAACTTTATCACTTGCATGCTTTAATCTCAGATTTCAAACTGAAAACAGGGTTAATCATCTAGTATCTACTGACTTTGTTGTATTTTATCATGTTGTTACAGTCGATTATATTTTTTTATCTTACAGATGTGTAATATCACTGTTGGGGTGGAAGAGGACAAAATGGTTCTTGGTCTCTATGATATATATCTCGTCGCATGTGAGAAATGTTGCTCTGTAGTTAATACGGATGCCAACATTTTCTTACATCAAGTCGAATTTGACGTATTAAAGATAAAGTGTATGTTTAAGTTGCGTTAGTCACCCTTTCACAACAAATGTGAACACATAGGAAACAGCTGGATTTGTCTTTTTCCTTCATCACATCGAAAAAGAAAAATAAAGATTCAGCTAATTTAGTCTTAAATAGAAGAACTAGTTAGATATCATCTCGACTGAACGCCTTGGAATAAATAAAATGTCATTATTAATCAGTGTATTGCCAAATACAAACATTAGTCCTCCTAGTTAGAGTTAAAATACAGTGTATTATAGAAATCTTATAAAGAGCTACAGTACAATTGTAATGTCATTAACCAAAATTGCTAACAGACCCAAAACTTCCTTTATGTATCTTAAAAATCAAAAATGTTCAAATGAAAGTGTTTTCAGCCCCGAAACATGTGATATTAATGTTTTTGTGTTGCTTCTGTCATGCATATGCCTGAAAATAAGCTTCATTTAAACTTAATCTCAGCTTTACAACAATGAATCAGTTTAGAGTTGAATATTATCCAGCTCTGTTTCCCTACATCCAACATTAATTTTGTTCATCTTGAGGTTTAAAATTTTCTACCTTAGAATTTTAAACCCTTGACAAACTCTCCAGAGAGTCTGTGATATTTGTAAAAGTTTTCCTCCCTCTTTCTCCTTCCCCTCTACTCTCATCCCTCTTTCTCCAGTTAAATAACTTCGGTACATTTGTGAATGTGAGCATCTGTGAAAAGACAAAACAAAAACACAAGTTAATCTAAACTTACATGTGTGCTTAATGTTAAAATCTTTCTCCAGTATGTGCATAACTGAAAACAGCAATATGTTAACAGTGTACCTATCTCTGTGTGGAAATGGTTCCTGTGTTAATGTCTATTTACACTCTGTAAGCACACTAATACAGAGGGATGAACACACTCACACTCTGATGCCCGAAACTACCAACAAATGTTCAGACGGAGAAAAGAAACATTAAAAAACAACAAATCAGTCACTGGAGGCACAGTACATTTACACCTCAGAGACTTTGAGATTAGACAAACAGTGCGTAAACCCAATAATGGAAACCCAAATTTTATCATCTATATCTTTAAGTGATATTGCATGTATGGCATGTTTTACAGGTTGAATTTTCAATTTATGACCATGAATCGTTGCTCACATTTGTTCAGATATAGTTTGTGCTCTGGAAAGACTTGAGTATACTTCTGAATTTTGTGTTCCCACTCATTTTACTGTGAGTTATTTATCAAAAAGCACCTCACAAGTTAGTTTTCTCTTTTGGATAAAACATACAGATCTCAGAGATGCAACTGCATTTTTCCAGAGCTGTGAAACTTTATCAATATCTATATCAATAAAAAAAAATGTAACAGATGATTGTACCTATAAATAATGGATAATAATATTACATAATATTGGGTTTTATTACTAAATTGTTTTATAACTATTCCGCACATTTCTGCATTTTTAAAAAGTAATTTTTCGTAAAAGTGCTGAAAACAAGAAGATGGCTCTTTGGTATTTTGGTAAAATCCTAAAGTGGGTGAAGTTTTGGAGTCCATCAGCCTCTGAAGCTGGTCAATGAGAAACTTTCTCCGAGTTCAGACTGAACAGGCAGACTGAACATTTGTTGTTGGTTCATTGAGTATTTTTCTCAGTTGTTCTTTACGCACTGCAGCCTTGACTAAAGGAAACACTTTGTGGTTGCTCTTGCACACTGCTGTTGATAACTGTTCTGTTTGTGCCCGTGGAGTCGGCTTCAACATTACACTAATGATAACTACAGCGCTTACACTCATCAAGTGCTCAGTTTAGCTCAACAGAGTTCAGTCAGGCCATGGCTGCATATGAGCTTTTCATTCAAAACTCTGCTCTGAGCGTCACTGCTGAATGTGAGGTCAAGCGGACAGGTGGCGCGAGTAACACGTCATCCAACTCTCAGGCTTTGTTATGAGTCGTAGGTTGAGGTATGAGGAGTCCTGATCGGCTGACAAAGCACCGACCAGTTTAACATTTTGGACACAAACTCCTGACCCATTAGCGCTTGTTTTGAAGGTGTTTTTCGGCCTGAAAGTTCAGGTGGTTTAATCATCTTGCAATCCTTGCAATCATCTTGTGTGATCACTGCTTCATCCTAACAACAAGGCCAGGGTTCGCATCTATCTTGGAAAAACTGAAATTCAGTGAAGCAGCTTTCTAGGTAGAAAATGTCGTTGAAAATAACAGAAATGACCCGAAGGTCCTGAAAACTACAAAACTATAAACTACCAGCTTTTTTCAGGGATGAGGTGAGGTTTATATTATGCACACTGCTGATTTTAGTATTCGGCATCTCAAGTTCGCAGTGTACTGAGAAACCTGACTGAACTTAATTTCAGCTGTAAAATCTGAATAATAACCGAAATCAGAATTAAACTTCACTTTAAGCCACTTTTCTGAACCACTTTGGGTTGTTGAAACTGTCCTTTAAAGGTTCTTGAAGACAGTTTCTTGAAAGGAGCGAGAATCTTGAAGTCCTGTTAACACGATATGCAGATGACTCACAGCTGTACCTCCCTGTATTCATACTGTTAGCTACTTTCCCCTGCCATGCCATGCCATGCCATGCCATGCAAACCGCCTGATGAACTTCAGTAAATCCACATGGTATAGTTCACATCTGTTTATAATTTCACACACAGGAAACATGTCGCTACAAATAAGCTGCTGCAGCACAATGTTCAGTGCTAAAGCTCCACTGAGTCAAGATCCGCTGACTCTTTCATTTTAGGTGAACATTGACGTTAGTGGACCACAGTGATGGTGGACGTTTGTCTTTGTACAGTAAACGTACAGTACAGTCATTGTGTCCCAGTGAAGCCTATGTTGGTTTGAACATTGTGTTCTGACTACCGTGTAAATGTGGAGCTTTCTCTGGTTTGGCCACTACGTGTCACTAGCGAGTCACTAGTTATTCATGTTACTACCAGAAAACATTACATAAGCTTTCTTCATTACATATTCTCTGTTTAATTTACTCAAATTAAAGGACCATACTACTGATTTTGCTTGTTTAAGCCCTTTAACTTCAAACTGTGCATACTGTATACACTGATTTGTAGTTTATGGACTAAAACACTCAGAATCACTGGTTTGGACCCTTCAGATCATCTATAATCGATCGGTGTACGTGTTTGAGAATATAATGTTGAACTCATTCTCATAGAAACTAACTCAGCACTGGTTGTTTTAACATTAATAAGTCTTAAGAATATACAGTATATAGCCTATATTTTGATAACTTCACTAAGTGTACTTTTTGTTCTCCAGTTTTGTAGTGTGTGTGTGTGTTACTTCGTGCTTGGTTACAGCCCATGTGTGTGAGTCACTCCTGTTTTAAAAAGTGCGTGAAACTGATGGACGTTAAAGGGGAAACAGGGGAGAACGAGCATCGGACGTCTTCATCTTAACAGATACTCACTGCATGCTCTCTCTCTTTCTGTAACTTTCTCTCTCAGTATTTTCTGATTTTGGTTTTTCAATATGTGTATCTTCTTCTCATCAGCATGGAAATGCTTCAAATAATAACAGTGACAACTTGATGAATATAATAAAGAATTTGATGTTGTTTTTCTACCTCTCCTGTCCATTGCTTTTACTCATAGAAATCATATCATAGGTAAAGTTTTGAAATGAAAATTTATTTTGGTCTGTAAGCAATTGCACAAAAATTAGGTATAGTGAAGACTTTAAACACTATTGTGATAGCCTTTTGCAAGCTAGTTTTGCTATTTAGATCGGGGTTACAGCATAATTTATGTCTATTATCACTCCCAATAATTTGAATAGTAAACATCGTCTCATAAGTTTGCTGACTTTGTCATGCAATTACCTAAGAATATGAATAACGAATAAATCCTTACCTTACCTTATCACTTCTTACCTTATCACAGCTACATTATTGTGTATCATCTGCAAATAAAACACATTTTAATTATTTTAAAATCTCACAAATATACATACAAATTAAACATTAAGGGACCTAACACTGAGCCTTGAGGGACCCCACAAGTAACCTTCATTAATTCTGAGATAATTTTATTTATCTGAGCATACTGATACCTGTTTTCTAGATGTGGCCTCTGTAATGCCATATCTATCAATTCATTTAGTAGCAGGTCATGGTCAATACTATTTAATACTTTTATAAGATAAAGGAAATACTGTATATTTATTATTTTTTATTGCAGTTGATATTTCCTCCTCAAACTTTGTGCCAACAAAATAGTCTCGTTAAATGATATTGGTAGTCACACAGTATATTATATTGTTGTAAAATCGTCATATCTGTGAGAACTGTGAGAGCAAACACAGAGTTTAGGATATAGAGTTGATATGAAGGTCAGCAAGTCAAACAGCAAAATAACATGGATGGGTTAAATACACAGACTGTGTTTGCTTCTCGTTTGCTTCCATTTAAAACCATAAAATAGTGCCTGATCTCTTGGGGAAATCTAAAGAAAAAGTGAAGGACATTTATGATGTATTTACAAAAAAGTTGCAGGCCATTCGGCTCAAACATGGTGACCAAAACCGTAATCTAATCATAAAGACACAACTCAGGTTTTTGTATTTTTAGAGCACACCTTCCTCCTCTAAAAGCAGAAATTGTAATTGTTTTTTTTAATCATAATGCATCTGGAACTATACAGGATTTAAGATGACAGCCTCATAAGTTTATAAGTGTTTTTCTCAGTGTGCTTCAATAGAAAGAAAATTATAAATGCAGTGTTTCTGTTTATATAAAGGCTACTGAAACAGGATTCAAGCAGTTAGTACAGATACTAAAAACTTAAAATAAAAACCATCACAGGACAGAATTCATATCACATCTTTATTTCAATAAATTAAATAGAAATACAAAATAATTAAAAACTTGAAAAGTACAAGTTGCTCAGTAGAAATTAAAGTGAAATGACAGTAATAATAGTTAACCGTCCTTGAGCTTTTAAGTCCCAGGTGTCTGACTTTCCCAGCAGTGCCTGAATGTATTATCATAGTTAAAATTGTCTTATGTTGAATCCGCAGCAGCTACAGACAAGCAGCTTTCAACTGTAGTCAGCAGCTGATCCAATGAGCATCCACCTTACTGACCCTTGAGCAGGATGTAGTCAGCTGACCTTTGACCTCCGGGGGTGAGAGGATGTGTTTGACCTCTGAGAAGGAGGCAGACTGTCTGTCAGGTTCAGAGGAAGGCGGTGAAGAACTTCTTGTCTGCTCCAGCAGTGGGGGAAGGGGAGGGGGATTTGACCTTTGACCCGCTGCGCTGCCGCTTCCTCCTGGCTCTGCGGTTCTTAAACCACACCTGAAACACACACAGAAAGGAGATTTTCAGTTTCACAGTCTAATAGGCGGAGATTTTGTCCAAACAGAATAAATCAAATCAACATTTATTTGCCATGACGTGGAGCAGAAATATAAATTGTGTTTTGTAGAGAATAACACACACACAAATTAGTTTTCTTCTGAATATTTGGGGTTGGGAAGACAGCTTGGTAGTTTCTTCAGTCTGGTTCTGCAAACAGGTGATAACAGGCTTATTTTGTAGTTCACTCCCCTTACAGAACGGCTGACTGCCTAGTCTGTGGGTCATGCGTCAAAATGTGACATGGAGAGGTTTTTGCGCAGTTTTAAACGTTAAATGTTGGTTTAACTCTTTAGAATGTGTTTCCCTAAAGTTGATAAACATAATTTGCTTTATAAAAGGAGAAAAAGTTTCCTTGTTGCATTGGTGCATCATGCGTAAAATGCTACCTGAGACATTTTAGGCAACTTGGAAAGATTTTACGCATTGCTGTGGGCGATGTTTGTTTGCCCACTGAGAATCATCACATCAGACTCACCCTGACTGTCTCCTCGTTCAGCCCGGTGCTCCTCGCCACCTCAGCGCGCGCCTCCACGGCTGGGTAGTCGGTGAGCTCGAACAGCGCCTCGAGCTGTTTAGTCTGACTGTCGGTGAACACCGTCCTCATCCGGGCCTTCTGACGCTGCTGCGACTGCGCCGTCAGCCCGGTCTGATGGTAACCATGGCAACCCGCCAACGACTGAGGATCTGGTCAATAATAATACAAAAAAAACACAAGTTAGTCAAGTGAAACACAGAGAGGAAATGCACGAAAGAAAAGATTTTGAATCACGGAGCGTCCACAGATTCTGCCCATTACCGTAAACTTTAGGCATTTGATCCACTTGATAGTTATAAATGACAAGTTTTATAGAATAAAAACGCAGTTTATGATCTGCTGTTTCAATGAGAGATTATAATTTTCATTTTAAATCAAATTCAAAAGGTTTCTAAACAGTTTCTAAACAGTTTTAAACTAAAAGTGATGAAACGGCTCATTTTTTAAAGCTAAAAAATCAAGACTGAAATGAATGTTGGTCAACAAGATGAAACTGAACATTAAATGTGTAAATACCTGCAGAGTCCGGGCTGAGGCACATGTAAACTCCAGAGTTTGGATAAATGCTGCAGTCAGTGTGATGGAAACCAGCTCCGTACTGATAAAACGCGTCTCCAAAGCTCATCCCTCGGTACTGCAGGCAGTCGGGAACCGGCACTGGAGGCGCTGGAGGTCTGAGGTTCCTGGAGTCCAGACTGAATCCGCCGGGGATCCCGTGGAGATATCCATCCGGGGGAAACTCCATCATAGGCGGCTTGTGTCCGAACTGCGGGGAGAGGATGCGCTGGATGCTGAAGTCTGACACTCTGCTTCCGTCCATGCTGACAACTCAAGATCCAGAAAAGTTTCCAGAGAGCTTCTCCAGAGGCCTCTGAGCTCTGGAAGTCCCCTACAGTCCAGTTTTAAACAGAAGTCTGCAGATGGCATCAAACACCTGACGGCTCTTTAATATGTTAATGAGTTTGAATGTTTGATGCTGGAAGTTCAGTCAGACATGAGAAGAAAACTGGAACTTTGATTTGACCTCTGAACCATCTGATGGTTTGAACTGAATGATGATGTGAATGACCGAGTATTTAAACTGTTTATTCAACTGGAATTAGTCACTTTGTTCATCTTCATCGGCCATTTACTCTTCTATTCAACCGTTAACTTTCACTTTTCTTCAAACAACTTAATTATTCTGCCGATATTATAGTTCAAGATACACAAACACTGGATTCTTCCAGTCTGCTTGTCTTTGTATGTTGTTTATTATTTTTAGTGTTTATCTCGGCTAATCTTTCCAGTTTCATGTAATAATTGGTGATATGTGATTATATCATGTTTTTATGTGAAAATGCATAAATAAATCGTGCTGCAAAGATAAAGTTAATGGTTCTTCCTTTTAATATTAAAACTCTTCACTGTCTTTTAAACAGTTTTTAAAAAGTAAGTGAAATCATCTCACCTATCAAACTATATATAAAATTTACAGAACAGAAAATAAATTGAGTAAAATGTTATTTCACTTTATTAGGACATTTCTCAGACATTTGTCTTGCATCATTATTCCGTTTAACATTCACAAAAATATCCAACCAGACAATAAAACAACATCATATCTATCTTATCTTTATCTTTATCAAATAAGCAGCTTTAATGTCATTTATTATTCTCCTAAATATTACGTTTATAAACATGACAACAACAGAAATTCATAATCCTGTCACCAAACATCTTTTCTGTCCTGTTTATTCTTGTTATTAAAGCCCTAAAACACAAACTATCACAAATGATCTGAATAGTTTGGGGGTAAAAAGCTTCAGTGTTTGTCTGCGGTCAGCAGGTGGCGCCACACTCCGCTCAGTTTCTGCTGCACCAGCGGTGGAAAGTAACTGAGTACGTTTACTGAAATACTTCAGTCTTCAGATTGATGACTTCAGTCATTGTTAGAGATTAAAACAGTAGATTTCTATATTTTAGCCTCTGCTCCTTACAGAAGAAGCAGTGTGTAGTTTGGGGCCTCTGGTCATGTTGAGTTGTCAGCCGTTCCATCAAAAAGACATTTCACCTTCTCACATGGTGTCATTGATATGAGTGATTAATGCACAAAGGTAAAAATATCCAGTGAAGAGTAAAGACCAGAGAAAAGTCCAAAAAATGAATACAAATTTGTAGCAGAACTGTTTTTTTTTTTGTTTATGATCTCACGACCCTTCAGATTTATGTTGTGACCCTGTTGACTGGTACTGTATATATACAGTACCAGTCAAATGTTTAGATACAACTTTGCCATTCACTTGAACGAGAGAGTGTGTCCAAACTTTTGACTGGTACTGTATACATATTCATATGTATGTATGTATATGTTCAGACCAGCTCCATCTCCAGCAGCTACAACAGTAAAATGCAAATCTAATTCATTATAATACGTACTTTATATAATATATCAGTCATGTGGGCTGATGGTTTGCAAAATGAATCCTTCTTAAAGTAATTTTAGCTGATAATATATCTGCACTTTTACTGAAAGGTCCCCTTCAGACGTGTTTTCAGATAAAAATAATCCTGCTTTAAATGCCTTAAATAAGATTTGAGTCAGATATCGTTTTTCCAACAAAAAAAGGTCAAATAAAAATTCTTGAAATTACGTCTACTCTTTCAACCTCATTAAAGAGAAAATCCAGTATCTATGAATATGTAGATAGTGTTCATTTTCAAAGGTTTCCTCATACTTCGCTGTTAAGTTCATTCTCAGTGTTTGTGCACTGGAGGCTTCAAGTTTCCACATCACACTTAAGTATAAGTTGCATACTGGGTCACGATTGGCTTGCGATGTCACTAATCATGTTCGTAGGTACACAAGTTAAACTCAGATTAAAGGAGAGAACAGAGAAACTTTCCTCCCTCGGCAGACTCTGCACATACATCATTCTGCACAGAGAAGAGAACAAACATCCAACAGAAAGATCAAAAAGAAAAACATCTGAGTGAAGATAATATAAAGGATCCACCACTAAAAGAAGATGGAAACGTGCACAAATGGCACAACAGCAACACAAACGCTGATTGTATTCGTAACCCAGACAGACAAAGACACTGTCATGATATTTAGAGGAAGAGAAATTATCATAGCAAACAGGAATATATTGGAAAATATGAGAGTACAATACATTTACAACACCACAGCCGTACTGTACTCCACTTCAGAGGCATCTTAGGGATTTCACAGTGAAACCAGTGTGTTTGTACATGAATGCAGCTTTGATCTTAACCACATCACAGCTGTGTGGGTCAAACTCCATCAAGACTCAAGTGCAGAAGTTAATGAGCTTTTCACACATTTCTCTCTTTTGTCTTCAGTATCATCACAGTCCAGCTTCAGTCTGACAAACTGCAGGAATTTAAATCCTGACTCTCACACTGTAGCCAAGGCAAATGTTTGAAAATTATACTACAGAAGTAAAAATATAATTATTATACTGACATCCTGTCCACATAGTGAAGAACAACCCATGTTATGTTACCTATTAATGGTAGTAGTGTTATTTAATTTGAAGTAGTGCCTTTTAGCAGTATTTAGTAGGTATTACTTACAGGTATATGTACAGTGGTGTCAAGAATACTTGAATTTTTACTTTACCAACACGTTTATTATGTTACAAGTTGTTTACAACCTTAAATTAAACTCTACAGTTTTATTTTAACTGGTTTAATATTCGTTTAATAGTAAGTTAATAAGTAATAAATAAAAACTAATCTGCTGTTTCTGACTTTTAAAACAAAAGACTGTTTAAATTTGGAGGAATTCTTTATATAATGATAAAAAAAAAAAAAAAACAATAATGAATATAAATAAAATCTGGTGTCGAGTCTGTTTCCACCCTGTGAATGTGATGTTGTTAAGCTCAGTTTGACTTCTAAGGGAAGATCAATAGGTGATCAATAGCAGATCAATCAGTGTCGTCTCTGTGAACTCTCTCTGATCTGATCGATCGTTGACGGACATGAGAGGAATAAAAAAGAAACATCAGCAGATTCTCAAACATCATCAGAAAGCAGATTAAAGAGCAAAAGGAACATTTAAATATGATCTCAATACAATTCACACACATTAAATCAAACAACACAGAGGTCAAAGGTCGAACGGACAGTTCAGTGTCATAGACAATATTACAAAGGTGAGGAATTTTGACAAAGTTTGAATTCTGTGGGATTCCAAAAGTCCTTAATAGTCATTTTAATATTTAATATTTTAAAAATAATCAAATGCTTAAATGTATTTGTGTAATAAAATGTTAGTATATTCCTGTATGATTATAACACTTCATATTATGGATCTGAAATTTCACATCGATTTTATTTCATAATAATTTCTTTGAAGGTTTCCTGGAAAGAATTAGGGACTAATTATGGGGAAAATAAGCAACTCCTTGAAAGTTTTTGGAAACTTTCTTCTTCATATATTGAACATTTTGTCTTTAAAATGTCTTTATGTTCAGCTGACCTGCTATGGGGGTTAATTGGAGTTAATACAGTATAAATGGAAGTGTACCAGTTGAACAGTAATTAGTATATAAATGCATATTTCTATTTGGAATTTACAGATCTGTAAAATAAAGCATCACCTATATTTAAATTGAATTGAATTATATTTACAAGTTTCAAAATAGTCGATTTGATGAAAACTAAAAGATAAGTGAAAGGTCAGAGGGTTCAGTAACTGGATTAACAGATGGAATAAACAGTCTTCTATAGTGCAACAGGTCTTTGTTTTCCCTGATGTTTGTCTCCAAGGAGTTGAACCCCCCCCCCCAACAAACTTCACCACTCAAACACTTCAGTTAATGTCAAGATGAACCAGATTTTACCAAATGAAATCACGTAATGTGGCAAACAGCAGGCGGGACAGGAAATAGGCTACCTATAGCTTCACTAATGAGCAGAGCAGATTCTTATCAAACACTTTACTGTTACTAAGCTGCTTCATTATTTCGTTGTTCAGTTATAAAATAAGAATTCCAACAATCAATATTTTCTGAATGAGAAGTCAGTCCCACCCCCTCTCTCAGACTAGCTGGACTCTGTGTTTAAAAGGGTCAATCAGAATGAAATCTGTGAAAAGCAAAAGAGTTAAAACGAGCAAAGAGCAAAAGTGTCGCCCCGTGTCTCATTGAAATGAATGGGAGGCTAAATCCAGTGTGACTGCAGCTTTAGGGCTATATTTGGGATTTGGGCAGAGGATTTTACACAAATTGAGAGGAAGGAGTGTCTGTGAGACTTTATGCAGGGCAAAGAAACCCTTGTTCCATATAGAATAAGGTAAAGCAGGTGAAATTGAAAAAGACTACATCGTTTATCCATGATTAATTTCTCACACTAAGACATCTCAGAGTGTGTTACTGTTCCCTGCGCAGCGTTTTGAGACGTCCATCTTGATTTGTCTTCGACGTTTCTATTCGTCTCGTAGGTTTCTCTCTTCCTCCTTCAGCTGTTGAATGATTCACATCAGGTGTGCTGGACTGAAACCCGTCAGATCTTTCTGTCAGACTCGGTTTGCTCTCGCTGCTGCCTCGTCTCTCTCAGCATGAATCAGCAGACTGCTCACTGAGCCGGACTCCAGACATCCAGCCCCCCCCCCCTCTCTCTTTCTCCCTCTTTTTCTCTCTCTCTCTCTCTCTCTGTCTGGCTGGTTCACTGTCTGTCTGGCTCGGCCTCTGTACTGTAGCTGATTAGTAAGCGCAGCGGGAGTTCACTCGCAGGGCTTCTTGGACAGGTTTCAATCCTCCACTCGCTGTATCTTGGCGACTGTTCAGAGCTCCTGCATGTCCGCTCACTGTGTCGGCAGGGTTTCAATACTCCTGTCCACTATGTATTTTGGCAGGGTTTCAATGTTATGTCTGCTCTGCACTGCTTTTATATTTTAAAACTCCTCACTGTCTCGGTTGGGTTTTAATACTCTGTCCACTGGCCATTGAGCTTTATCTCAAGAGCTGCATCCACTAACAGGACTTTTCCACTGCAGGTGACAAAGTCCCTGCTTCGGGGGGTAGTACTGTCTGACAGCGTAGGACCTATCGGAGAGGAGTTTGGAGGGCTGAATGTCTCTGATTGGTTAAATGCAGACATCAAAGCTGCTACAACTTGTGTACCGCTTCATTCAAGTAGTGTCTCTCTTAGGGGTGTGCCTGAATACAAATATGTTATTCGGCAAAGCACAAATTGTGTTTTTTTTTTTTTTTTTTACGAATATTTGTTTCATACAAATATTTTAAAAATTATTTGTTTTTGGGAAGAAAAAAAACCCACGTCAAATACATCGCTATCTCAGTCTCTCTCCTCTGCTCTGTCTATCAGCAGGTCTCAATGAGGGGAGTCACATCCACCTGCTACATGACGCACATTTCATAATTTGGACATCACTCCCAGAGTTGGGGGTGTTCCCCAGAGATAAAGCTGAACTACTGACACATGCAAAGTGCTCCCAAGGGAATTCTTCATGAACACTTATTGTACACTTTAATTTTTCTAAAATTAAAAGCATAATAAAAACAAAAACAGGATTTTTAAGACTCTCTTCTTTTTTTCAAATACAAATACAAATGATTTCACTGCCTCAACAAATACAGATACAAATACAAATACTGGGCCTTCTGCATATCTGTAGTCTCTAGTATTAATGGTGGACAATTGTTGGACATTTATGTGAAAAAATCAAATGTAGGTTTTGTTGTCTGTTACAACAACGCAACAAGTCGATGATGTGACAACGCTGTGGTTCAGGTCTGGTTAGGTTTAGGGAAAGATGATGGTTTGGGTTAAAATGATCACTTTGTTAAGGTCAGAGAAACATGTGGTCGGGGTTAAAGTTACTACATCCTTGAAGTTAGGTGACTATCGTCGTCATGGCTACAATAATAACCAGTTAGGGGACAGTCATAGTTATGATTTTTACAAAACTGTCCCCACTTGCGGTTGGAAACAAGAAACGAACATTGATTTCTTGAGGTCCAATGTTACAACGACCGCTAGATGGCATCTGTCACTCAAATGTAACTATATGTCGTTTTTGAGCGACTGACATTATGACCTATTGTGTAGTTTTTCTTAAGAGTGAATGACAGAGAGGAATCAAACTTTACTTGCTGATTGTTTTTGTGGCCGTCACGTTCTGAATCTGGAATAAATAACCATCAGTCAGCAGACGACTCTCTGCAGTTTTCAGTCTCATTTTCTACCTCTGCATATCTCCGTTTCATCCATTTATCACATCCACCAACAGTTGGGTGCAAAAGGAACTTTTAGTTCCTGACTTTAGTTCCTGGTTCAGTAGTTCCTGGAATTCTTTGGTTGAAATTTTCTGTGAGTGTTTCAGTATTAGTTGTACTCTGATGGATGGTTTCAGTGTTATGTCCAAGCAGCAGGTACCACGGCTTGAAGCCAAAGCAGAAGTATCTTAAAATGCTCCTAGATGTTGGCTCCAAATGACTCCCATTCAAAAAGTCTAGAAATTAAGTGTGCTGTTGGTCATTTTGTAAAATAATTGCTTCGTTAATTAGATTTGAAGTCTTATATTAGCTTCGCTGTCTGCTGTGTGGGTGTTGATTGACAGCTGTGATTGACGGTTGGCTCACCTGCTGCTCTCCCCGACTCCCACTGAGTTGAACTACTGTCACAATATTTCACTAAGTTTAATGTTCCTCGATTATGATTCCTGCCCTGTTAGCACAAACTTCTTGCAGCTACTGATGAGTTGTTTGTTTTTAAAGATGGTGAGATTACTGATGGTACACTGTTTTATTATTCTGTATTTTTCAGATTCTGTAATACTGTATTTGGCACAATGAATGTATTGTGCATTGTCCCTGTTAAAATAAACAATAAAAATACAAAAAGAAAGAATAAAACCAGCAGAGGAGGAGAGATAAGGAGGAGGGAGAGCCGAAGATTTGAGTCTCGGCCAGACTGACGTTTTTTGGCTGCAACCCAGCGATGACCTGAATCCTCTGAGGACAACAGAGAGGAAGAGACAGACAAGAGAGGGAAAGCGGGGAAGAGAGGAAATAAAATTAAGAGTAATCAAGATGATTTATTGATAATAATCAGTCCATGAAAACAGAGAAGAGAATCCTCAGTTTGTCTCTCTCTCTCTATCTCTCAACCGGTCAGATCAGCTGATCCACATCCCAGCGGAGAGGAAGATTATTCTGGTCTGCCTTCTGATACTATTAGGGAGTTTGGTCAGTGAATGAAACGTCCTGCTGACGAAACGCCTGCTGGAATCAAACTGAAAACTCTCTCTGGGTCTCTGCTCGATGTATGACTCATGGACAAATCACTCTGTTTTCAGGGGGGAGTTTTGGAAATATTGATTCTCGTGTAGCTGAATGGGATCCAAATTAATTACATGGAGATTCAAAGCTCCATATTCTTCAGTTGTCGTGGTTCGGTTTTATAATCTGCTCTGGCTCAGGATCAGAATACAATTTACAGTTTCATTTAGCAGACACATTTTTTTAGCAGAATAATGATCTCTGTATTGCAGGTGTGAAAGAAAATTGAATAGTAGGTTATCATTTTATAAATCTTTTGTATATATGTTCCAAATGTTTTTAAACTAAGGGGTCAATGTTTGTTATATGTTGTCATTTTGGGGATATATCTTGGTGAAGAAATCCTACTCCTAGTCTAGTTGAACTCTTGAACCTGTATCTGACGGATTGCTTGCTGACCTCTGGGGTTAGGTAGAGATATCTTTGTCTTAAGCCTACTGTTTTAAAGACTGTGTGGAGCTACCTAGACAAGCTAAAGTTGAAGGATGTAACAGTTAGTGGAAGAGTCCATTGAGGGACCAGACTGTTTTTAGCTTTTTACTTCTGGAGAGGTATAAAGCTGTCTAGTTTAGGTTCACACTCTTTATAGAAAGGGCTGGTTTTAGGGAAAGGGCCAGGACATTTGTATAATTGTTACTGATGGTGTGATGGATTGTACAGTGTCTACAACTGCTTCAACAAGTGTTTAATGCTTTCTTTATGTCTTTATGTGCCTCTTTCTGAAGAAAGTTTCCACAACACAGGTGAGCAAAAAGGGTTAAACCACCCAAATGACTGATTGACAGCAGCAGGGTCATGTGTTCAAATTAGGTGACGACCATGCTGATTGGAGGCTTAAATGCTATGTTGGATCAGCTGGAGGGACGAACTCTTGCGAGGTTAAGGTTAGGGTTAAATTCTCGCAAGAGTTTCGCAAATTGTCCTTCCGGTTGCTTCAATCAAGCACCAACATTTCTTGAATTAGACCCACTTCCTGTTATGTTTCCTGGAGGAGTAATGGGAACTTTGGACAACTCAGAGGGTCTAAATATTGAATCTGCTGCTGAGAAAAATGTGACAATACACCTGCTCACACACGAAAACTCAGCTGGACTTTACACAAATCAATAAAGTGAGCTGCTAACATAAATTTAATAAATACCTGTTCGTCACCTCACTGTAAAGCCCAGTATCCCTGGGAATCAAGTTTATATTGGATGATTCCTCATGATTTACATCCAACGCCAAGAACATTCAGTGTCAGTGCAGGAAGTAGTGCATCTGCTCAGCTGCAGCACATTAAACAGCATGTAAACATACCTGCGAATGTCACTACAGATCCATTAGATGCTGGTTTGGTCGTTACTCTTCAAAATCCCTATTAGCGACATGCTGTTTGTCCATTACTTGTAGCTGCAGCAGTTTGTTTACTTTGTCCCTGTTCTGTATGGTGTAACACCAGTAGCCTGCCAGCTGCTGTCAATCAAACACAGACACTGACACGCCCACAAGCCAGCTGAGACAAAAAGGAGCATTTCTGATATTTCCTCAAAGACCTTTTTTCTTCATTCTAATAGCACAAAACTATTAACAATACATTTAATATATTTTTGACTGCAGAGAGGGATGATTAAATGTGATTTTCATTTTCATTTCATCTCTCTGTGTGTCTCTGTGACATTTGTCAACCCACTTACATAATAATGACCCTGATTGAATATTCACAGCTGTGTGATTCAGCTGCAGTTTGTTGTTCTGACCAGCAGGAGGCGATGCAGACAGCGGAGCAGAAATGCGGCTGTTACAACCATTATGTAATGTCTCTGTCTTCCCAGTCATCTCTCTGCTTCTCTTTTATCCTTTCATCGACTTATCTTTCATTCAGCCATTCTCTCTCTCTCTCTCTCTCTCTCTCTCTCTCTCTCTCTATCTCACACACACACACACATTTTCTCTCAAAGAGTCTTTGTCTCTTTTCTTTCACTGGTTACAAACAATTCTATCAATATATTATGATTTTAAATTAACAGGAAGATATTCAAGTCTCGGTTCTTTGTCTGACAAGCACACACACACACACACACACACACACACACACACACACACACACATACACACAAACACACACTAGACAGTCATTAGACAACTGTCCGACCTTCACTGCTCTGCAGAGCCCACAGGAGACACAACACACACACACACACATACACTGTGGGTCCAGATAGATGAGAAAGCCTCCCTCCTGCCACACTGTTCGTCACCTGAGGTGGTACAGAAGTCTTTCTCTGAATAATGTGATCTCTCCTCAGGCACGCTTGATTTAACTCAACTCTGCAGGATTTTTTTCCTCTGCAAAGACCTCAGAGAGATCCACCCGTCTTTACTCCCACTGATTAAATGCACCTCCACCAGATTTCCACAGAGCTGAACTCTGATTCTACCAGAGGAGAGAAAGACACAGACAGATAATATGGGACTAAAGTAATTTGGACATCTTCAGTCACTCAAACATTTTCCAGATTTTGAAGCACTTATCTTTCCTTAAACAAAGCAGCAGCTGAATGTTTAAAGGCACGCTGTGGAGCTCTGGAGAAATGTTTTAATGAGCAGGTTCTTGTTTTGTTTGTATCTCATGCTGAATGTCTTCATGGCTCCACTTGGTTCTTGGTAAAGGAGACCAGATCCAGGACCTGAGACACAGGTCTGTGTGTCAATATGTCTGATCCAAACAAACTCCATCAGCTCTGATCATGGGGTGCGTCATCATCATTATAATCATCATCATCATCATCAAAGGATAAAGATGTGTTTTAAGGCATAAAGAGAGTGTGACTGTGCAGGAAGAATAGAAGACATATTGCTGCTCTTTTCCACCCCGACAATTCATTAACTGGTGCATCAATCAGCTGTCAGTGCTCCTGTTGGCGCTCTCTTCAGGTTTGTTTGGATCTGTTTGGGTCTACCGTGTTCTGGATCAGGTCTATCCTCAGGTCTGTTCAGGCCAGGTCAGACTGTGCTCAGGTCGCTTTCAGATTGGGTCTCTTTTTAAAAAAAAAAAAAATTTATGCATGTCAGGTTTCAGAGTCTGCTTCAGGGTCCAAAATTTTGGACCAAGAAAAGAAAGCAATGCAACAGCAAAATGAAAAGAGGAAGACTGATGTTAGCTGATGTAAACATGGATGTTGACATTGCAGATTCAAAACTCTCTTTTAATTAAGCATTTGCTTGCACAGCACAGAAACCACACTCTGTTGCTCAGCGGGCTTACAGTTGAAAAAAAAAGTGTTTGTTTTCTTGCATGACTGCAGAAGACTCCAGATCTTTCAATCAACTTGCAATGTGCTTGACTAGAAGTCCAACATGCTATCCACTGAGACACTATTTGTACATGTCTTAAAGGGGACATATTCTGCACATTTTCAAGGTCTATATTTTTCATCCTGGGGCTCTACTGGAATATCTTATTTATCTTATACTGGTCCATTGTGAAACCTGATGACTGTGCTGTCGTCTCCAATCAAGCCGACATGATCACCGGTGTGAGAAAGAGGTGATGAATTGTTTCTAACATGCTATCACTTGTTATAATCCATCACTTTTCATTTGGAAAGTAAATAAGAGGTTCACCTTAAAAGTAGAGGGTTGGTTTGGTGGTTTTGGTCAGCTGTTTCACTTTCAGGATGATACCTGCTCGTTGAAAATATGAGAAATGTTTCCTGTAAACAACAAGGACAACAAAAACTATGTAATTGAACCCTTTTTATGGAGGTAATTTCTCTCCTCATAGTGTGTCAGATAAAAGTGGCTAATGCTCCCCCTCGCTGCTATTAAAAAGGTCAGAACTGATGTAGCAGCAAAGGTCAGTAAATGCGCACAAACACACACACACACGCACGCAAACACACACACACACACACACACATAGACACACAGTTTTTCAGCTTTTCAGATGTGCAGCTCATGTACAAGTGCACATCTGAACAAAAGAAAGGGTCAAGGGAGGCGAGTTCAATTATGCAGTGTGTGTGTGTGTGTGTGTGTACGACAGATAGGGGTGGGTGTGGCGTAAAGACAGTAAGGAGCATCGGCTGGCTGATTGGTCAGTTTGGGGGTACATATGGTGCTCTGATTGGCTAATTTGGGTCACAATAGGAGCTGTGATTGGCTGACAGGCGGACAATCGCTGTATCATTGGTCAATTTAGAGAACAAAAGGCTGTTTGGGCACTGAGGCGGAAAGGTGAAGAGGTCAGTGTGTGTGTGTGCGGTTCATTGTGTTGTATGGGAAGGGCGAAATGTTTTCTGCAGCATTTCATGCAAGTATGAAGTATATTGAAATAAAATAATAAACTTTTGTAGTAATTCCTTTACTGGTCATAAATCCTCATTTACCAGTTCGTAATGTTATTGTATAATTACATTGTTGCTCACAGTTCTCATCTCTGAATGTACAATAACCAGCTGAATCTGACACAGCATGAGATGTTCACTACATCAGAAAATATACTGTATACGTTTCTGAATTTGGTTTTGCGACAAAATGCTGTAACCATTGAAATCAACGTGTAGAAGATGATTTAGAGTATTTATTAGAGGGTTCTGAATACTTCAGTGAGCTGACCGATGAGGGGAGGAAGCGAGCAGCTATTATATTATCTCTGTCACAACCATCCAAATTTATATAACCCTCCTCTTCTAAATGAGAGGCAACACCAATTAAGCCTCTTCCTCTTCGTATCCATCTTGCCGTGAATAAAAACAGGAGAAATTGATGATGGTCACTGATTTACCCTGAAGAAGTCACAAAGTCGCCACGTCATGAGGCTACAAGCACTAATTTTGCAAGATTATGCAGATGAATTATAATGTGCCATTTTATGGCATAGAGGGGAAATTATCCTCTGCTGCTGTACAGTTGAGAGAAGGGTTTGGCAGCAGAAGTAACTAACTAACGTATTTATTTACCTTATTATTCAACTTCATACAGAACCTTATTCTTCTTTTCTTCTTTATTCATACTAACCTTCTTCTTAGTGATTAGTAAGGAGGTAAAAATACATCAGGTTGGTGTAAAAAAAAACCCAAGAAACATGATTTAACCTGACTCACAACCTTTGACTCACTGCTCCTGTGCTTAACTAGAAATCCATAATGATATCCACTGTACCACAAAGCCTTGTGTTAGCTGCTGCTGACAAGTCATGTCAAATCAATTTTAATTATTAAGCCCCAAATCATAAATTTGTCTCAGGACCCAGAAGACCTGCAGGATGTTTGTGCACTCAGTACTTTGTGTTTTTCTGCTGTTGGAGCAACAGCGCTAGCTAGCAATGTAGTGACCATTAATAATTTCATATAAATCACTCAATCAAGAGTCCACATTACACATGAGTGAACTTCAAGCTTGAGTTGTTGCTGTTGATCTGATGGTTCACAGATGAGAAGGGCTTGGATGTCTTCCAGCATTAACACCTCTAGCTCTTTCATCACTAAATGCGGCTCGATGTCTTCTAAAGGTCGACTCTGGTGGGACTCGAACCCACAACCTTTGAATCACTCCTCTTGTGTTCAACTAGAAGTCCAATGCGCTATCCATTGCGCCACAGAGCCACTTGTGTAGGGTTACTGATAGGTTTCTGTCTTACTCAGTAGACTTGCTGTTCTCTGCTGTTAGATGTTACAATTCACACAAGATGCTAGAAAAACATACAAGATGCTAGAAAACTCAACAAATGCACGATTAACTAAAGTGACTGAGTTCCCTCTGATAGCCGTCCAGTAGTATCAAGGTCTGTACTATGGGGTTGAATAAAACCCCCAACCTGTAAAGATCAACTGTGGTAGGACTCAAACCTACAAACTTTGAACCACTTCTCCCATAGTTACCTAGAAGTCCATCCATTGCAACCATTGTTTTTCGACTGTTAGATGTTACAAACTCAAAAGTACCAGATGCTGTGATTCAGGACGGTGATTCTTGTGTCACGGTTCTGGCTTGTTGTGGAAAGTATGGAAACCTGGAGACAAGTATATTCAAAAATCCAGACTTATACTGCAGGCTGGTGTTTGGTCAGGCCTGCAGGACAAAATCTTGCACCATCTTTGATTTTACATGGTTTGTATGGACTTTGAAAGAATTTAAGTTTGTGTCAGAGTAAATCATGGTTTTTGTTATTTTGCATCCAACTGACGTCATTTTTTATGCTATTAAAAAACATTCATAGCATTTGCATCAAATCTAATTCATGCCCAAGTTATTGTTTTCTTTGTGTTCCCTCTGATAGCTGTCCATTGGTATCAGGATCTGCACACTAGTCAACCTTTGAAATCTTCACCTGTTGCTATCTAGAAGTCCAATGTGCTATCCATTGTACCAAAGAGCCATATCCTGCAACCAGGAATCCTGGGTAAGAGAGTAAGATAAACATTATTTCACAAGTTGTACAAATTAACACAAAGGCATGAACAGGAAAATATATAACATGTCTTTAACTTCAGTGTCTTTTTCACCAGCTTTACTCTTCTGTAGCTCCACCCACTGAGGTTTAACCAAATAGTATTATCTCTGCCTCCGGAGCAGACTGTGGTGCTAATGCTACCATAGGGACTCCCCTCCTGAGCCTGGATGCTCTCAGTGGTCTTAGCTCAGTGAACCATGCAAAATGTCTTCACTGGAGCCAAGAGATGCATCTGTCATCAGACTGCCATCAGCTAATCCTCTGCAGCTTCACAATGACTCCAAAGCATCTACTCAGCAGCTAAGAACTGCTTCTACTTAGCTCAGTAACTGCTTAAACCCAATCCACTGAGAGGAAACCACATCAGAAATCTGCCTATTTAGCTCTTTGGCCACTTATACCCACGTGAGGTTAATCAAGTGTTTGAAACGCCACATGCACCATCTTAGGAAACTCAACCCACTGGGATGTTAATGCGTCGTTAGATATCTGTAAGCCATCTTAGAAACACATCTACTTACCAAGATCCAACTGAGGCAATCAACCCAACACCACAAGAGTTTGTTCACTCTTCCGCAACTGAGAGACGATGTTTGCAACGTGCAAAACAAACAACTAAGTTCTATCTCTTGTAGCTGGAAAGCTAGCTTTCTAGGGATGTTTGAAGACTTGGTACTTCAAGTTCATGCTGAACAAATGCAGTGTGTGCACAGTGCTACAGATCCATCTGCTGTGACATTTCGGTGAAGGCATTGTAGACATACAGCTATTTAAGATTTGATGTAGACTGTAGAACTTTTTCAATAAGTTCAAATCAAGATGTGACTTTTGTGTGAGCCAAAATTCTGCCAAAACATATTATAGGTACCTCTTGGCCCTTTTCAATTGCAGACAGCAGTGTCAGTCATGATTTAAGGCTTTACAGTTTCAGTACCAATACTAAAATAATTTTATACCTTATTGTGCAATGCATAAACATTTAAAAGCTTCATTTAAGCATCATTTAAAAGCATCATACAATCATTTAATGTAATATCAAGCCTTATAATTCCTTCTAAAAACAGGAGAGACAGTAGTAAAAGATGATTATTTGAGTTTCAACTCATCCTAATCAGCTCAATTAACAATTATGTTTGACTACATTAGCCAAGTCAAAAACAGAGAATTTGAAATGAGCATATTAAACACAGTCAAACATAATAAGAGCCTAATAAAACTGAATTCCCTATATATATTCATGAATTATTATCAGCACAGTCTGAAAGTGAGCCAGACAGAGCGTGAAGGCAGACAGACGGGACCATGGCAACGTCATCTACTCTACTGGCTTCTTGAAGCTACGCTTAGCAATATTATGTTTATGTAAACAGAAAATCAGAAAGCAGAGCCGACTGCCTCATTCATAAAACCTGAGGCGATTTGGATTCCAAAATAAATTCTGCTGTCAGTTTGGAGACTGGTGGAAAGTCAAAATACGAAAGTAAAGAGAGAGCAGAAGATGGTTGAGATGTCCTGTAATTAAAACAGACCATGCTTGGATCATTACATTTATGATTTAAGTGGCCAGTTAACTTTCAAACTTCACCAAGATTTACAAACAGAAACAGTTTGAACACTTCAAATTGGCTGGTGGAGGTGATGAACTCAGCAGCCACCGTCTTAAATCTACCAGCTTCTTGGCTCGTGTTCAGTGTTGAATTCCCTCTTTACTCGTAGCCAGAACTACAATACATTGTCTTGGTGTGATTGTCTTCACAGAGTGCGGTTCATCGTGGCTGTAAATAGCCTCAGAACAAGCGTCTTATGTAATTTCCTGCTAAACCTCTTTTTGAAATACGGCGCTTACGTAACTGTCCTACAATGCCAGGTCTCATTTAAATAATTGCATAGAGATAAAGTCACTGCAACAATCTATGGCCCAGTGTGTGTGAACTCATTTACATTTATGCAGATGAGCCACACATGTGTACACACACACACACACACACACACACACACACATGCACACACATACATGAGCCAGACGTTGATTTGTGCTATCTGTCAGTCGTCCTCTGGTGTGTGTTTGTCTGTTTATGCATATAAACACATGTATTTATGCAGCATATGTATTTCTACTATTATATTATATAGATATTATAAAACATTATGTGTTTGCCATTATGTTTTACTGTGTGTGTGTGTGTGTGCGTGTGTATTTATACAGGATGTCATATTGTCTATGTATTATTCACATCATGGTGACTCACTTCCACTCTCAACAAACTTTTGGTCTCCACAAGGTTAACTATTTATTTTAGGGCTGAAGAGTAATTCTGCTTTATCACAACTTGGATCTTATTATTTTTCTGTCCATTATTTTTTTTTATCAGTAATAACAACATTGTGAGATCTCGGAAAATACCACTGACATCACTTACAAGAACACAGGTTGTAAATAAACAAACTAATCCAGATTATCCAAACCGCTTTATTTGGAGGTCAAACTGAAAGTGACAGCAGCTGAAATGTTGCAATAATTCTTCATTGCACAAGAAAACTGTATGATATGTCAAAGTTTAATCTCAAAAATCCAACTGACTCAACAGTCAGTGAGTACAAACTCACACCATGCAGTCAAACTTTGTTTAAACACACATAACTTTATTTTAAATTCTAGTACATATGCAACAGTTTCTGTTCAATTAAGAAAAAAGTGGCTCTGTGGCGCAATGGATAGCGCATTGGACTTCTAGAAATGTAAGGGAGAAGTGATTCAAAGGTTGTGGGTTCGAGTCCCACCAGAGTCGTGCTTTATAAATTGCCAGGATGATGAAAGAGAGGTACTTATGCTGGAGGACTCTAAAATCACTAAACACTTAATGCGAAAGCACTGATTGGACATTAAAGCATACTTGGCTGTTATGAGGGCTTTTGATAAAATTGAGTGTGACACGTAATTTATATTTTAATTTTTTTTTTTTTTATTGATTTTTTTTTCATGGGACATGCCCTGCTGTATTGCTACCTAATGCTGCAGTTTAATGTCCCCAATTGTGTATTGAAGTTACAGTACAACTACAGAAACACACTGAAGTCATGGACATCCTGCAGGTATTTTGGCAGCAGTAGATGGGCTTTATTTGGGTCAATATAAAGAAAAAAAAGACTTGATTTGTCAGCAGAGGTCAAAAAGAGGCTCTGTAGCGCAATGGATAGCGCATTGGACTTCTAGACTAGTGCAAGCAAAGTGATTCAAAGGTTGTGGGTTCGAGTCCCACCAGAGTCAACCTTTACACGTTGGCAGAGTGATGAAATAGATTTATGTTCGAGTCAAACCGTTCTCTCAACTGTAAGCTAGCAAAGCAAAATCAATAGTTGCTAGCAGCTAGCTGGAGAATTGAGGTCCAACCTGGGGCGATGCAGGATTTGTTGTTAGCGAAAGTAACTTCATGTTTAACTCTGGGTTTTCAGGGTTATAATGGTGGTTCACTTCTTACAGGGGTACATCGCCATGGTAATTTATGCTGAACAGCTAACCTGCTCCGGAGCAGTGAAACCCATACATATGTTGGCATTGAACAGCTGGCGAGACCTAAAAGAAGGAGTGGTTATGAAAAACGACACCTCCAACTTTCAGGCCGTAAATTCATTTATATAAAATTACTGGTGGGGTGAGATATTTCACTGTGTGATCATGTCAGAACCATCAGAAACATGAGGCTCTGTAGCGCAATGGATAGCGTATTGGACTTCTAGACACGTACAGGAGAAGTGATTCAAAGGTTGTGGGTTCGAGTCCCACCAGAGTCGAGAGAGGTACTTATGCTGGAGGACTAAACACTTCATGTGAAAGCACGGATTGGACAATAACGCATCATTGGCTGTTATGAGGGCTTTTGATAAAATTGAATGTGACACATAATTTATATTTTTCTATATTTTTTTTTTCAGGGAACATGCCCTGCTGTATTGCTACCTGATGCTGCAGTTTAATGTCCCCAATTGTGTGTTGAAGTAACAGTACAACTACAGAAACACACTGAAGTCATGGACATCCTGCAGGTATTTTGGCAGCAGTAGATGGGCTTTATTTAGGTCAATATAAAAAAAAAAGACTTGATTTGTCAGCAGAAGTCAAAAAGAGGCTCTGTAGCGCAATGGATAGCGCATTGGACTTCTAGACTAGCGCAGGCGAAGTGATTCAAAGGTTGTGGGTTCGAGTCCCACCAGAGTCGACCTTTACATGTTGTCAGAGTGATGAAACAGATTTATGTCCCAGTCAAACCGTTCTCTCAACTGAAGCCAGCAAAGCAACAGAACCAAATCACCTCTCTAAGGGCAGGTCTGAACACAGCAATCATACTTGGATGTGAACAGAAAACAGCTGTATGAAGACCTGAGGATGTGGTCTCGGTCTATTCCCAAACAAACCCTGGAATGAATAGTTTGCTTTGGGAACATGTTCCGACCCAACTACCTGGCATACTCTGCAAGTCTTAGCTACATGGCTCTTGTTGCCAAGTGCGCTTCGCATGCTGGGATGCGGATTAGCAAAATCATCAGTTGTTAGCAGCTAGCCAGAGGATTAATTGAGGTCTGATCTGGACTAGTGTAACAAAGAACGTTGTATTAGGCAGATAGAAGTTTCTTCAGGACCTCCTTCCTGTGTTTATGTTCTTGCTCCCTCCCCAGACACATCTGACCAATGAGCAGAGAGAGTGAACGCTCTCACCTGGCTCTTAGTAATACATTAAGGTTAGCTTGGACTTTTCCCTGTGTGAAAAGGAACTGAACCAAGAGGTACAAAGTTTATCAATTCATCCTCTGATTTGGACCAGAACAAACAAACTATAGGTTTCAAAATGCCAAAGTGTCAGGTCAGCCCAGAAAGTGCACAGCTAAATTCATTTATGCAGCTTTAATTGTAATGCTGGAAGTTTGGTGACTACTTGCAGGTCATGCCCTGGCTACTGTCTGTTGTAGCCCCTTGCATGCTGAACACGATGTAATAGAACAGAAACATAAGTTTGTGCTGAACAGCCGGAGACCTCAGAGAAGGAGCAGTTATGAAAAACAACTCCTACAAATTTCAGGCTGTAAATTTATTGATATTTAACTGTGTGATCATGTCAGAAACATCAGAAACGTGAGGCTCTGTAGCGCAATGGATAGCGCATTGGACTTCTAGACTAGTGTAGGTGAAGTGATTCAAAGGTTGTGGGTTCGAGTCCCACCAGAGTCGAGCTTTACACGTTGGCAGAGTGATGAAATAGATTTATGCTCCAGTCAAACTGTTGTCTCAACTGAAGCCAGCAAAGCAACAGAACTAAATCACCTCTCTAAGGGCAGGTCTGAACACAGCAATCATACTCGGATGTGAACAGAAAACAGCTTGGAGGATGTGGTTTCGGTCTGTTCCCAAACAAACACTAGAACGAACAGTTTGGAATGGGGACATGATCAGACCCAACTACCTGGCATACTCTGCAAGTCTGAGCTAAATGGCTCCTGTTGCCAGGTGTGCATGCTGGGATGCGGATCAGCAAAACCATCAGTTGTTAGCAGCTAGCCAGAGGATTAATTGAGGTCTGATCTGGACTAGTGCAACAAAGAACGTTGTATTAGGCAGATAGGAGATTCTTCAGGACCCTCCCCGGACACATCTGACCAATGAGCAGAGAGAGTGAACGCTCTCACCTGGCTCTTAGTAATACATTAAGGTTCGCTTGGACATTTCTCTGTGTGAAAAGAAACCAAACCAAGAGGTACAAAGTCTATCAATTCATCCTCTGATTTGGACCAGAACAAACAAGCTATAGGTTTCAAAATGCCTAAGTGTCAGGTCAGCCCAGAAAGAACACAGCTAAATACATTTATGCAGCTTTAATTGTAATGCTGGAAGTTTGGTGACTACTTGCAGGTCATGCCCTGGCTACTGTCTGTTGTAGCCCCTTGCTTGCTGAACACAATGTAATAGAACAGAAACATAAGTTTGTGCTGAACGGCCGGAGACCTCAGAGAGGGAGCGGTTATGAAAAACAACTCCTACAACTTTCATCAAAAGCCCTCACACCAGCCAAGGATGCTTTATTGCTCAATCAGTCATTTTGCATTAAGTGTTTAGTGATTTTAGAGTCCTCCAGCATAAGTACCTTTCTTTCATCATCCTGGCAATTTATAAAGCTCGACTCTGGTGGGACTCGAACCCACAACCTTTGAATCACTTATCCCGTGTGTGTCTAGAAGTCCAATGCGCTATCCATTGCGCCACAGAGCCTCATGTTTCTGTTGGTTCTGACATGATCACACAGTGAAATATCTCACAGAAGTAATAACCTGTGCCAGAGCAGGTTAGCTGATCAGCATAAGTTATCATGGTGATGTACCCCAGTAAGAAGTAAACCACCATTATAACCCTGAAAACCCAGAGTTAAATGTCCTGCTTCGTAGTACAGGTCCCAGGTGGGACTTCAATTCTTCAGCTAGCTGCTAGCAACTGCTGATTTTGCTTTGCTAGCTTACAGTTGAGAGAACAGTTTGACTGGAGCATAAATCCATTTCATCACTCTGCCAACATGTAAAGCTCGACTCTGGTGGGTCTCGAACCCACAACCTTTGAATCACTTCACCTGCACTAGTCTAGAAGTCCAATGCGCTATCCATTGCGCTACAGAGCCTCAACTTTCTGATGTTTCTGACATGATCACACAGTTAAATATAATTATAATTGAAGTCCCACCTGGGGCCTGTACTACGAAGCAGGATGTTAATGTCCCCAATGGTGTGTTGAAGTTATAGTACAACTACAGAAAAACACTGAAGTCATGGACATCCTGCAGGTATTTTGGCAGCAGTAGATGGGCTTTATTTGGGTCAATATAAAAAAAAAAGTCACATGACTTGTCAGCAGAGGTCAGTGTTAGGCTCTGTGGCGCAATGGATAGCGCATTGGACTTCTAGACAAGCGCAGGTGAAGTGATTCAAAGGTTGTGGGTTCGAGTCCCACCAGAGTCATGCTTTATAGATTGCCAGGATAATGAAAGAGAGGTACTTATGCTGGAGGACTCTAAAGTCACTAAACACTTCATGCAAAAGCACTAATTGGACAATAAAGCATCCTTGGCTGGTATGAGGGCTTTTAATAGAATAAGTTGTAACAAAAAATGTATATTTCTTATATGTATATATATATATATATATTTTTTTTTTTTTTTTTTTTTTTTTTTTCAGGGGACATGCCCTGATGTATTGCTACCTGATGCTCCAGTTTAATGTCCCCAATTGTGTATTGAAGTTACAGTACAACTACAGAAACACACTGAAGTCATGGACAACCTGCAGGTATTTTGGCAGCAGTAGATGGGCTCGAGTCCCACCAGAGTCGAACTTTACATGTTGGCAGAGTGATGAAATAGATTTAGGCTCCAGTCAAACCATTCTGTCAACTGAAGTCAGTAAAGCAACAGAACCAAAACAAAATCAACAGTTGCTAGCAGCTAGCTGGACAATTAATTGAGGTCTGACCCGGACTAGCGCAATGAAGAAGGTTGTATTCAGGCAGATAGGAGTTTCTTCAGGACCTTCTTCCTGGGTTTACGTTCTTGCTCCCACCCCAGACACATCTGACCAATGAGCAGAGAGGGTGAACGCTCTCACCTGGCTCTTGCATTACAGTTTGCTTGGATTTTTCTGTGTGTTAAAAGAAACCGAACCAAGAGGAAAACACACCAAGTTTATCAGTTCATCCTCTGATTTGGACCAGAGCAAACAAACTATAGGTTTTAAAAATGCCTCAAGTATCAGATCAGCCCAGAGAATGCACAGCTAAATTCAGTTATGCTGCAGAGGTTTGGTGACTTAAAGGTCATGCCCTGGATACTGTCTGTCTGTTAATAATAAATCTTCAGGGTTCCAAACTCAAAGAAATACACTGAAACTGGCGCAATAAGATTTACTGTGTATCAAGTGCACTACAAGTAAATCGAGGCTTGATCCATGGAGCAATAACCTGACACCATCTTCTATAATCTGTCTAACTCCTCCTATTGTGGAGCCTTTCTTATCTTATTTTCTAGGACTCTACCTCTATTTACCAAATCCCATTTCCCATTGTTTCTCCCTTGTAAGCTCCTCCCCTGGTGGCATCACTTCCCCTTAAAGCCCCTCCCACAATGACATCATTAATGACCTTGACATTTTTGGCAATGATTCAAATACGATTTGGTTTGGAAACAATGGTGTGTCAAACTTCACATGTCATAAACATCATAAGCAAACAATCAAATATCATGAGCGCTGACTTGTCCTTGCTTCTCTAATAATTAACAATCCTCTTTACTGTCCCTGTGATAACACTGCCACGACTATTTACACAAGGAAATGCTTCCTCCAAAAGTCCCTTGCATGCTGAACACAATGTAATAGCACATTAACATACGTTGGCATTGAAACCTCAAGGAAGGAGCGGTTATAAAAAAACAAGTCCTCCAACTTTTCACATGAAAAATGTGGCTCTGTGGCGCAATGGATAGCGCATTGGACTTCTAGACAAGAGTAGGTGAAGTGATTCAAAGGTTGTGGGTTCGAGTCCCACCAGAGTCGAGCTTTATAAGCTGGTAGTTGTTTAGTGATGGAAAAAATACCATTTCAAACCCTGCTGGTGTTGTGTTGTAGTTAGTCGTACGAAGACTAATTAAGTTTAACAAGCAGCAGCCCATCAATCTGTCAGTCGATACAGGCTCAAGTTTACAGCTTAGCATTTTTCAAACTTAGATTTAAATTCTCAACAAAATCCTAAAGTTTCCAAAGACATCGATCATGTCTGGCAGAATTTTAGGGAAAAGTATCTAAAATGATGCACAAGACATTTAGAATATTTCCATTTGATGAAACAAAGCCATAAAAACACCAAGTTTGGGGTTTGAATCTTTCTCTCACACCGTAAACATCATATAGTTTTAATGAACTGGAGTTGATACATCATATAAACTTTTTGTCACCATCAGACAGTGTAGAATAGGATGATTTTTTCTGAAATTAAAGGGGTAAATAAAGAGGAGGAATGTGGATTTTAAGGGGTTAAATCTGATCATCTGACTGCTTGTGTTTCTTGACAGATGTCAGCTGTTAACTTGGTGATTACAATGTCCCTTATAACTGATAAAAAGTATGAACATAATCATATCCAAGTTATATTAAACAGGATTTGTCCTTTAAAGAGTACTCCAGTGATTTAGTATTTCATTTTCATAAAGTCAGAAGACTTGTGAGACACATATTAAAGAAAGAATGATCAAAATCGATGCAGCAGAGGCCGAGATATCCTGAGCTTCAGTCCTGTAAGAAGCTTATAAGTTTATATGCTATATTATTATGGCTAATTAAATACATTTATTGTGAAAATACAATTTAACAATTTCTCAACACAACCCTCAAATATTTGAGGGCGTGTGTCATGTCCTTCAAGTTGAATGGGCACAGAGCCTGTGGCTGCAAACATCAACCTTCTGTTGAAATCTAAGTTTTCCCTTTTAAAGCACCTTGTAATTTTATTTTGAAAGGGGCTTTAAATAAGGACGGGTTCGCAATTTTTCAAGTCCGTCTTAAAACAACAAATGAGTCAAATCAAGTAGATATCTTTCAACGTTACAGTCTTTTTAGTGCCAAAGTCCGCCTTTTTGTTACTATACTTCCACCGCAGCTCAACAGGGAAACACTGTCTGAGGAAACACAAAGAGGGAATTTGATGCTAAAAAGACTGTAAATGTGTCAGATATTAATCTCTATAAACAGATATTTGCAGATGAATACAGAAACTGTTGGCAATGGGACAAGATTTTGGTTTCTGTTTGGAGTGCGAGTAGTATTGACTAATCATATCTGAGTGGGCTTTGATTGCATGCAGGTAAACAGTCCGTGTGGAGAGCAGAAGAGGCAGAATGCAATGGCCAAAATACAATCTCGGAACGCATCTGCTATCGTGTGACAATGATTTAGCTCTTTATCAGCCTTTTAAAAAAACGTATCTACATTCATATGCATATAACTGTTTATAGAGATTAGCCGAAATGTTGTGTGGACTGTTTCAAATTGCTAATCGGACCGTAAACAATGACTGGTCCACCAGAACCCCCGAAATATTGGTCGTTGCCCACAAAGGCTAAATCGTCAATAGACAGATAGCGGATGGGTTCCGAGATCGGGCAGATATCCACTTGATATGACTAACTCAGACTGCTGAAGCCTCATATAAGCTTCACATCAACTTTTAAATGACTATGTGGACACACTGTGGATTTTGGCCTCCATCACTTCCATTGAAAGCACATTTGATGGATCTTTTAATATCCAGTATGAACAGGAGGAATGATTACAGCGAGGAAAACCTCTTTCAATGTTCATATGGACACCTGACTGCCTTTTCAAGAGAGACTTGAAAATTTGTGAACGATCTCAGTCAACATGTTTACAGTACTGAGATGGATGGTGGAGTTTTATTTGTTTATGGTTTGATGACCAATGTAAAGTAGGCCAGTCGGACCGCATCCCATTCAAAAATCTGCTCCAGTTCTCCGAAGCCTTGACGTGTCCCCGTGGAAGTTCAAACAGTTTGCGTGATTGGAATCAACAAGATAAATAAGTAAGTGGGATAAAAGTCAATTAAGTTGTTTTACATACTGATAGTTACCACAGTTACGTCCAGCTCTACACAGATGCATCAAAGAGTTTTGTTAATAAAGTAGGAGCAGCATTTATTGTTCTAGAGTTTGATCTCAAAGTAGGGAAAAGGATCAATGAGGAATTATCAGTTTACATGGGAGAAATGCTTGTTAGCAGTGCTGTGGATAGAGGATAGAAGACCAGTGAGAGCATCATTTGTTCTGATTCAAACTCATCACCAGCCAGTTTACAGCGCAGTCATTCAGACAGCAGAACAGACATTTTGATAGAAGTACAACAAATTATACAGAATTCAAACGATGGGTCTTACAGTAATGTTTTTATGGGTAGCAGCACATAATAAGGTTGAAAAGGAGGCCACAAAAAAAATAATCACATTGATTTGGCAGTTAGCTTCAGCAAGACAGAAATGGAGAGCGTTATTAAGCGGAGACTGAAGGGAAGGACGATGGTTTACAGAGTTTAAAGGAAAGTGAGAGAGATGAGGCAGTAATATCAAGAGGTTTGGACACACTGGACCAAACAGTACATCGTTTAAAAACAGGTAAAGATAACACAGGTGGATGTGAAAACTGTGTGCAAGAAGACCGTTTAGAGCATGTTGCTCTAAATGGTCAGAAATGTGAAGCAGAAAGAATTCAAAACCTCAGAAAGATAAAAGTACATTTTGATCTAATAGAGATTCTACAAAACAACTCAAGAAATGAGTTTTTCAGTATCTTAGACTAACTAATATGATTGAGAAGATGAGTTTTTTATGAATATTGTAAACACTCCACACCGGTTAGTGGCTCTAACGCGCCAATTCGTTGTTTTCTAAGCGCCAATAAAACTCAAAGAAGAAGAAAACTGTCGCGTGATGCAGGTGAACAGCTGCAGGTGTGTGTGTGTGTTTGTGTGTGTGTGTGCGGGGGCAGGTTCGGAGGGGGCGTGGCCTATAAACTACCTGCAGCAGGTAGTCTCGGGTTACCTGTTGCTGTTCAGTTGCTACATAGTTATTTTCTGCTGCAGATTGAACACAGTTCACCTGTGCAGATGAGCTTAATGAACCAGCGGTTATCAGAGGATCACAAGCCGGAGCTTCACCTCAATCACCGGAAGTATTTTTGAGTGCTTGATTCATATTTTTTTTCACAAAGTCGGAAGCGTTTTACTTTGTCACGTTTCCTGAGATGAGCTCAACCATCAGCGGGTAAGTTAATCATCATCCAGGTGTTAATTAGACCTGGTTTACTTTCCCTCTAACTTCTCTGCTCACAGTTTCTACACAATGTCATTCAGTTCTCCGCTTTATGAGGCTGTGTTGAGCTATCTGAGCTTTTTACTCCGCCTCAAAACTTAAGTTTCAAATGTCACTTAAACCCGAAACTGCCTTGTTGTTGTTGTCATTTTAAGCACATGCTGTTTTTCAGGAAACATGTATCCTAATGTGAGACTTTAAGGGTGATAATTTACGCTGTGCAGTTGAAGAACCGGTTTTTTTGTAGGCTACCTGTGTGCGTGCGCGTGAAAGAGGGAGAGTCATTGACACAGGGTTGTCACTGTATCCGTGTCCTTCATGCCTACGGGTATGAATTTATACTGCAAGTGTGCGTGCGTGTGTGCATGTGTGCGCCTATGTTGCCATGGTGACAATATGTGACAGTCACGCGTGCTTGTCTGGTGCAGTCAGGGAGGGAACCAAACTCAATATTTTAAATACTTTTTAAAATATATTAATCACATTTCAGCAGAAAGTTATAGATGTTAAATAAGTAACTGATTGATATGTTTGATCAGTGTATGTTCAATAGATATAAATACAGAAACAAAATGTGAACCTCTGAGAAACTAGCAGGGTTTGAACAGTTTGATGAGCCAGAGATCACCAAACATGGTGATACATGTTTTTCAGCTGACAGCAACCATAGTTTGATCGATTGAGGCATTGAAATAAGATATAGGTTGAAATATTATTGATCCACCTTAATGCTGAAGTAGCTTCTCTGCCCAGTAGCAGCAGAACAACTCTCAGACCTGTTTTGGGCGTCTGACAGCAGACTGATCCTCTGCCACGCCTGAACTCCAGTAATGATTAAACATGCCGTCGTGTGTCAGTGAGTTCATGTCGTCTCTCAGGTTCTGGTCTCTGGTGGATCCAAAAACAAAAACTTTGATCCCTGCGGTTAGTTCTGATCAAACATCAAGAACGTGCAGCACCCTTCACATGTTCGCAGCTTTGTCTTCCACCACAATGCTGCAAAAGTTTCTGGGATCAATCAGTAGAAGTGTTGTTGCTTGTAACATTTGCATCTGAAACGCAGTGCGAGCTTTCAACTGTCACCAACTTTGACTTGAATTTAGCGCTGAATCACTCAATTCAATCAATCGGCAGAATATTAATTGACAATAACACAGGTAATCTATTAGTTAAGTCATTTATCAAACAAAAACAACAGACAGTCTTTGGGGGTTTTTTTTCGATTTTTTGAATCGATAATGAAAATAATCATTAGTTGCAGCCATGATTGGGCGTATTAGCATTCAAATATTGGCTTGCTAAGACACAACTGAAGCTGATGGGTGTGTTATTAGTTCTGCAGGTGTTTGGTGTTTTTTCAGATCTACACTTTTTAGTCCGGTTGAATCGGACCCTGCTTGGTTTTCACCCTCAGTGTGATTTATTTGGGCAGATCTGAACGCAGCAGTCATACTCGGGTGTGAAACAAACAAACTGTGGAGTGGTTGGTTTGTTGTGGGAACGTGATCTGACCTCGATACCACCCAACTACAGGTACTCTGCAAGTTTGAGCTAAATGGCTCCCGTAGCCAGGTGCGCTTTGCATGCTGGGATGCCGATGGGCAAAATCAACAGTTGCTACCAGCTGGCCAGAGAATTAATTGAGGTTCGACCTGGACTAGCACATCGAAGAACGTTGTATGTGGCCAGACGACCTTCTTCAGGACCTTCTTCCTGTGTTTATGTTGTTGCTCCCGCCTCAGACACATCCGACCAATGAGCAGAGTGAATGTTCTCACTTGATTCAGACCAGACAAGGTTTGAAAATGTCCTTGAGATCTTAAGAAATGATGATGATGTGCTACATTAAAAGTCAGAGGATCACCAAAGTTTTTACGATTCATCCTGAGGGGAACATGTATAAATAAATGACTTAACTTTATTTATATAGCACCTTTCATGCACAGAATGCAGCTCAAAGTGCTTTATAAAAGGAGGAAGGGAGAAAATGAGTTTATTATTTATAAAATAGAATTTACACTTGCTTTGGAGAGAAAGAGAAGACAGTGCATATAAAAAAAAATATAGAAAATCATACTCTATATTAAAAAGATATGTTTTGAGTTGTCATTTAAAACTGTCCACTGAGTCAGCAACTCTAATATTTAAAGGCAGAGTGTTGCATATTTTTGGGGCTTTGTGACTAAAAGCAGCATCCTCAAAGGTTTTTTGTGGTGACCTTGGGAACAGTTAAAGGATCTTAGGGTTTGTGGAGGATCATAAAACGATTGAGAGTCGGTGATATAAAAGGGGGTGAGGCCATTTAATGCCTTTAAAAACTAAGAGAAAGACTTTAAAAACAGTTCTAAAAGATACAAGGAGCCAGTGCAGGTTGTGTAAAACAGGAGTTATATGATCTCTCATTTTAGTGTTTGTTAAAACCCTGGCAGCAGCGTCTGTAGTTTGGTCTGCAGTTTTGCAATGACTGCTTTTGGTCGGCCAGTATATAGTGCACTGCGATAATCAAGACGACTAGAAAGTAAAGCATGAACAAGCTTTTCAGCATCTTGCTGGTTCAGCAGAGGTCTCACTCTTGTTATATTGTGCAAATGATAAAAGGCAGTTTTGGTCAATGAATCAGAATCTAAAATGACACCAAAGTTTGTTACTTGTGGTCGTGTCTGTGAGGCCAGATGTCCCAGTTGACAACCCATCCAGTAGTTGTTGAGACATTTGACTCAAAACCACAAATGTCAACCTGCTTGTGGTACAAGAAAAATTCAAGATCACCAAAGTCATTACGGTTCCTCTTCTGGGCACCATGAATATCAGTTCCAAATTTCTTGACAATCCATCCAACATGTGTTGAGATGTTTGTTGTTAACAGGAGCTCAAACTGTCTGAGCTTTTCAAATCAATGATGATTGATATGTTTATTTGCTGCGAATATGAGTGACGTGTGAGTTTCTTTCTTTTTTTAACCACAGCACTGTCTGTCTGGTGCATTGCACAGGAAGTGTTGAAGGGAAAACTTTTTACAAACGAGTCTCTTAAATTATACTTGATACCCTCAGATTTCTTCCTCATGTCTTGTGAGGAACAAAATGGAATTCTAGAGAGAAGTTTTGGGTTTTCACACAACACAACAGGTTATCTATGTGGCAACTACTTTGTGGAGGTTGAGTGTGTTCCTGTGTTTCTATCTAACATTGTAGAGGAGTCTTGTGTCAGTGGTTGAGCTTAATGATGTCACTGAGCTCAGGTGAACCAACCTGCAGCTTTCACATTGTGACCGTGTCACGTATCACATAACTGTAGCTACAGTTTCACTACAGCCCGCGACCTGACCTGTGGTGGATGTTTAGTGTTACCTGAGAGGCTGAATTATGTTGAGAGATCAGTTTGACCCAGTTCCCACCTGACAATACAACAATGAACGTTCAAAAAAAAGTTCTCATTGTTTTGAACGTCACTTCTCATTTGACTGCTTCAAATTGTGACCAGTGACAACTAGACTGAGTAGATTCTGACAGTGTTCAAACACTATTTTGTTGAGATTTATGTTGCTAATAACTGCTGTGACTGTTCATCTTCTTACACAGTTTGGAGGAAAATACTTGAATCTGCTCAAAGATGTAATAATAAATAGTGATGAAGTGAGAGGAAGAGGAAGGAGACATAAAGAGTTTGTAGTGAGAGAGAAGGTGAAAAGAAGAAGAGCAATAAACAAGTTGCATTTAAGAGGAAACAGAACAGGTTCTGAGTTGATGGGAGTGTTTTGAAGGTGGTAATGTATTTTTTATTACTGTTGCTAGTGGCTTCATCATGTCCTCAGGCTCCACCCTCTGAGGTGGCAGGACGGGTTGATTCTTAACTAGCTAACATCTGCAGGCTAATGTCTCCTCCGATGGCCATAACAACACGTAATGTTATTACACCATTAAACACCTTGCTTCCTTCAGCTTTATGGCTGCTGTGTTAAATGCAGCAAGTCTGCAAAGAAACACACTGACACTCAGCCCGCCGCCGCCAGTGCAGGACCAGACAGGGTCAATCGAGGCCAGAAAGGGTCAGCTTGGTTTCTTTTACAAGGTTGAAGGTCACGTTTAGACTGAAAAGAGCACTATGTTCAGAAGTTGCATCATGTACGGGTGAGAAGATGAGATATGACTCAGGAAGTCCAGTTTAGACAGGATTTTTCTATGTGATTGCACATATTTGATTGTCCAAAGCTTGAACTATGATAAATGTGTCATGTAAACGTCTCTGTGGGTCAACGCAGGTAGCTGTAGGTCACATGCAAACCTCCCAACAACTCAACGACACAGCGTGCAGACCTACGGTGCTGAATGGATGATCTCACTTCTGTTGGGATGCATATTCAAAGCGGGAAAAACTATGCAAACATTAACTCGAAATGTGTACATATATAAAGGAAACTATGCAAACTGTGCACACGTTCACCTGCATGCAGCTTAGAAAGCATGTTGCAGCCTCAGTGCAGTATGTTGTGGCGAAGGAGTTTTCTGTTTGGCCTCATTGAGATGAATGATGGGATTGTGTTTTTGGAGGAGAGCGATGTCGGTCTCGTAGCGGCAGACTCTTTATCTTTCTGCAAAATGCAATGAATGAAAAGTATAGCTCCTTCCTTGATTTGTGTGGGTGTGAAGATTTGTTGGTGAGGGGGGGTGTCAGCGCTCCACCACACCTGAAGATTTCTGAATTGTCACCTTTTCCATCACACTTGTTTGCTGGACTGCTTTTACTGAAGAGCCAAACAGTGCCGCTGACCTGCTTCTCCCTTGCAAGGGGCCTGGTTTTTGTTACAGGGCCAGTGTGGTTTACCCACACAGCTCATCAGCACTTAGGGTGAAACAGGACTATCCTGGTTTCCACTCAAGAGCCAAATGAGGCCAAACAGGCCCAGCATGGCTCCCAGTGAGCAAGCTGCCCCGGAGACCGAGAGCTTTAGTCTGGTTTCAGTTGTATAACGGAGCCAACGGAGGCCTTGACTCTGAAACGGGGCCAAACGACACTAGCTCGGCTTCTCCAGTAAGCGGGAGCCTTGCTACGAATCAGGCTATCCTGGTTTTGCAGGGCCAAACTAAGCCCAGTGTGGCTTCTATTGTAAAATGGGTCCATGTAATCAAACCAGTCCAAACAAAGCCTCTGCTCCAGCTCTGTGGTCAGGGTTTGGTTTAAATTAAATTTTTGCCTTGTGCCTCAGCGCAGCAGATTTTCCTCTTGGGTCGTTTGTTTCACATAAAAGAAAACTGATTAAAATGATATTTCTCTTCAGTGAAACGTGTGTGTGTGTGTGTGTGTATATATATATATATATATATATATATATATATATATATATATATATATATATATTTTTTTTTTTTTTTTTAGCACCTTTATAAACAACTTTATTCATCCCTTGGAGATAATTCACCCACAGTCTCCTCTGTCGGTGCACACAGGCAGCAGTTTTCTTGGTGAATCTTCATTAAGTTGTATATTTAATAGAAATATAATGTCTAGGTTTGACGTAGGAGAATTTAGTTTAACTCGTTTAGCATTTAGGGAAACAAATGTGTTTTTTATGATTTTTTTGTAATGATTATGAAGAAATCTTTTAAACCAAAGTGTTGGACAAACTGACTTTCTGTCGTTCTAGAGATAACACGGCAATAAAAAACAACACCTGTTAATGTCAGATGTAGTTAAAGCCATTTACATTAATTTAGTCTTCAGACTGAAATCTCCTTATCAGAGTCTCAAATGTGTCGTCACGCTCTCGCTCTCTCTCTCTCTCTCTCTCTCTCTCCCCTCCGCTGTCTGGTTTTTAAGTCGGCGTCCTCTTCTTCTCTCCGTTTATCCTCTCTGCTTTTATCCCGAACACTTTCCCTCTTTCAGTCCATATAATTCACTGCACTCTGCTGCCTCGTGACACCACTTCCAGCTTAGTTAATTTAACATTCAAATCTCCAGAGAAACGTTAACGTATTTGGGTCATGAGATTAAGATCTTTGCAGTAAAAAAAAAAAAAAAAAAAAAAAAAAAAAAAGGCTCTTCCGACACCTTTTTAGAAATTTCAGTCCCGTTTAGCCTGAAACCAAACTTGACATAATCACTGAGCATGGATTTTAAAGTCCTAACTGTCTTGTCTGGTGTGCTTTTTTTAAATCAAGACTGAAAACTGTTAGACTGCTGTTTTCGTTCTGTTGTGATGTTTTAAGAAGAATACTTTAGGGGGTTTAAATGTTTCTCAAAAATAGAAAGTGAAGCAGAAAGTATGTGGTGGTTATTTTAAGGCCACGATAGTCTTTACATACAGCTCACAGCTGGCATAAATCCACTGGCTCGCACTAAGAACTTCCTCAGGGCAAATCTAATTATTGTGATTTATAAAGCGATGAAGAGCGTGTTTGTTTGTTCCTCAGAGTCAGTCTACATGCTCTATTAAAGCTTTTTTAAATGAACACATCATTGCCTCATTCATTTTTTAAGAATGGAGCATAATAACTGTAAACAAAGCCTCGAACCGTGGCAGCTTGGTTTATTCTCAGCTTCAACAATCAGACCGAGCGTCCGTTTTGTTTCTCTTCAATCTGTTGTGTTCATGTTCGCTGTCTTCTGTGTGTATGTGTGTGTAGAAGGGAGGGGGGGGGGTAATTTTGCTCTGACCAATCAGCAGTGACTGGTTGTATGTCTATAAGTCGACGTACAACCACCTGCACAGTTTATCATCCATGCTTGTCGCCATATTTGTGAATGTTTGGAAGGTGACGTTTAAATTTTTAAGCTCTGATTGGTTCGGTTGTTTTTCGTAGTCATGGAAACCGCTGTCAACGAGCGTCACACCAGACTTTATTTGAATATCTGAACAAAGCGATTCAGATTTTTTGCTTCAGGCAATATTTTGTCTTCATAAATACTCATTTAAATGTTGAACCAATGTTCTCAAACTCAGAACTACAGTCTCCTGAGTAATTGTATAATAAGTTAGTGTTATGGTCACCAGTTAGAAATGTTTCACCTTCCTTCCTGACTAAATCAGGCTCAGATTAGTACAGTAATAATACTATCTTTATTTATATAGCACCTTTTTTAAAAATAGAGTTTGACAGATAAAGCAAAAGCAGTACAATGCAAAGCAAAGACATGAAACAGAAAACAAAAACAGATTTGACCTTAAAAAGATGGCAGCCGAAGGCAAAGAAAGACAATAAAGAGATGATAAAAAGTTTAAAAGAAAGATGATCTAAAGACAACATTACATAAAAGCAAGTCTGTAGAAATGGGTTTTAAGAAGTGATTTTAAAAGAAGTAACTGATTCTGCGAGCCTTATCTCCTCAGGCAGGTCGTTCCAGAGTCGAGGGGTCCTGATGGAAAAAGCACCTTTAGATTTAAGCCTCGACTTTGGAGCAGCCAGAAGGGCCCCACCTGAGGATCTAAGGCTGCGGGCTGGCTCGTACGGGGGTCAACATATCTGTTATGTAGCTTGGAGCTTCAGACCAAGACGTGCTTTTAAAGTGATCAGTAAAATCTTAAAATCAATTCTAAAACGAACAGGGAGCCAATGGAGAGAAGCCAGGATCAGGGTGATGTGTCTGTTAAAACCAGTAAGAAGAAGTAATGGAGTGACTGAATAGTCCAGACTCTGGTTCTCTGTTTGAATCCGTCGTTCCTGCTGTGAATCCACACTGAGTGCAGCTGTTGCACTGAAAGAAGAAGAAGAAAGATAGAAACATTTCATGGCAGCTAAATCAACAGCTATAATTAACGTTAGGAAATGGTATTCAGCATAAACCTGAAGCTCTTAAGTTTTCAGTACTGTGAGACTCAGAGTATACTCATATCCAGATTTACTGTTCAAGCCATTAAAACAATAAAGGCAGTAAAGCTCAAATCTCACTCGGTGTCCTTGAACAACTTTTTGTATTCTTTTTAATTTGAGCCCACAGAGAAGCAAACAGGTTCTTATTTCACTGGAACTGCATTGTTCTGCTTCTCACACACACAGGAGGAACTGAACGGATCATATTACATTTACTGTGAAATAGTTTCCTTTATTTTCCTTCCAGACTGTATTAACTTTCTTCTTTTTTACACTTCAGAAACATCGCCGCCGTTTTTCTTTGTGGATTAGAAACACAAGTCTAAAGAATTCCCTGGTTGTATGTATTATACTACTTACGGTAATATGTTTCCATCCACATTTGTTTCATTATGAATTCAAGCATAAAGTACCTGAATATAAACCCAGAATAACACTTTTACACTTGGCAGAGTGTGTGTGTGTGTGTGTGTGTGTAAAAAGCTGATTAACGTATTTTTCAAATAATTATTTTTCAGAACCGGCTTCTTCTTCTCTTCCTCCAAAATTTGATTTGATACACCAGTATTGGCGCATCACTAGCAGGAACTTCCTTTACACCAGTAACTCACTTTAAACCTGGCACTTCTGGAGGCTCCTGAGTTCCTAAAATGCTTCTTCTGCTCTGAAAAAAGTTCAACAAGTCCTGCAAATTAAATGATTAAATATGTGCATTTGATCATGTGACTCCAGAACGACACATAGGAGCGTTTTTTCTACTCTGGCGCCTCTATCAGCAGTAATGATGTTTAATCGTGTGACGGCGCTGTGGTTCAGGTCTGGTTAGGTTCAGGGAAAGATCATGGTTCGGGTTACAATGATCACTTTAAGGATAGAGAAACCTTGGTGTGGGTTAAAGTTTCTTAAAGGTAGGCCACCTTTGGTCGTCGTGGCAACTATACTAACCGCAGGGTTAAGTTTAGGTGTCATCTGAGCTGCACTACAGCTGCTAGATGGCATCTGTCACTCAAATGTAACTATATTTTGTTTTTGAGCGACTGACATGACGACCTATTGTGTCGGTTTTTCTTCTTACGAGGACAGACTCAAAGTTTCTGCATTTGAAACGGGTTAAAATATACAGAATAAATAGAGCAGCTGATTTAAAAACATCACTCAAAGTTTGTGTGGAGCGAGGAGACACATACTTAGATTAACCACATTAGATTGGGAGAATTTATAAAGTGTCATAAATCTACAAATATGGAGCTCTTTTGTGTATTTTTCTTTACTGGAGCTCTGTGTAATGTCATGACTTCTTGAGAATATTTATATAAAACCAACTCCATGTTCCTTCATTACCATCATTCATTACCTTCACACACATGCCATCCTGCTGCCAGAAATACTCACTGGAGCAACAAATGCGGGTTAATCCGCTGTTGAAAATAGTCCCCAACAAATGCACTATTTCCTAACTACAGTGACCAGCTGTTTTAGGAAATTACTGAAAGTATTCATGGCTGCAACTAACGATTATTTTCATTATTGATTAATTGTCCAGGCTATAAAATGTCAGTAAATGGTGAAAAATGTCTTGTTTTGTCTGATCAACAGTCTGAAATCTAAATATATTCAATTTACTATCATGTATGACACACTGACGCTTCATATAATCACATTTGAGAAGCAAATATTTGATATTTTTACTGAAAGAACGACTAAACGATTGGCAAAATAGTTGCCAGTTTTCATTGCAGCTCTAAATTAAACTCTGTATTTCAGTTGGAACCAATGGGTTTGGAGTACAGGGAAGTCAAGTGTGTGTCAACAGTAATAAAAATGTTCTCTGTGACTCTCTTTTCCCTTCTGGCAGTTATTTTAGGGAGGATTTGTAAACTATACACCCTCCAGATATTCTCACTGTCTCCCTTTTCCATTTCCTCTTTTCTAACTCCTCTACATAATTAGATAGTTGAGCTCAGGTATCCTCCCTCCCTTCCTCTCTCTCTCTCTCTACGTCTGTCCTCTCTCTCTCTCTCTATCTGAGGAGGACAGAAAGACTGTTTGTTCGCTGCCTGCTTTCTTTTGTCCGGAGGAGACAATAGACAGACTCTGAGGACATGGAGGAGGAGGAGGAGGAGGAGGAGGAGGAGGAGGATGGGGGAAAATGTGCTGGAGGGACATGCTCAATGCTTCTCATGTAATCTACTTTAAAAACCACATTGCCCTCTGAACAGATCAATAGTTTTGATGGTATTTCTGTCATTAATTAACCTGATGAAGACACTGTGATGCTGACAGGCCAGCTGGTTCTGAGGACAGTGCTGCTGTAACTGAGGTCAGACTTGCTGATGTCCTGCATGACGTCCTTTTATATTCATAAACTCAAACTCAATTAGAAGATTTAGTCTCAGCGGACAGACGAGTTAGAGCCAGATCTCAGGAGGTGGAGACCAAAACGGAGGCTAAAAGGAGAGCGAATGTTGCTCCGTATCTGCTAGATGTGTGAATAAGCCCATGGTTGCAAACAAGTTCGCCGTATCAACTCAAAAAATGAAAATATGTAAATATTGTGTTGTGTTGTGTGTGCAAAAGAAATCAGTTTTTTTTTTTTAGAGTTAAAGCTGCACATATTTTTATATTACGAACTCAAAAAAAAGAATTAAAGCTGCAAGCAGCGTTGGTCGGGACCTCGCACTCTGGCCCGTCGGGATCAGATCATTTTGCTTTTTAAAAATGAGGGATATTTCTTACAAGTTTGGTGTGCTTTTATTTTGAAAGCTTGATTGACATGTGTACTGTCAGGTGTGTAGAGACAATAAGTAACTGCAGCTGGACACAGAAAAATACTCATATATTTGAATGGAGAGTGTGAGCGAACCCACATCTTTTTGAACATTTACTGCTTCCACATAGTTTTAGATACAGACCTCATTTGAACTTTAAATGAGTCACGAGACTTTGACCTACAAATCTTGAATTTACATGTGTTTTCTATCTTTTATTGTTTTTGAGATATTAGAGTGTGAGTCTTAAAGTCTTTTCTTGCTCCTCCTGTGATTTTATAATGAGTGTGTATTGCGGAATGTTTCACAGCACTGAGGGAGTGACATCACCAGGAGCAGTTGGAGAGGAGGATTTTAGAGGACGCTTCTTGTGAAATCTCTTCATAAATCCCATGACTTTGGCCAAATCTAACATTAAAAATCATATTTGAGTAGGAAATTTCGTGGCGAATCCATTGATACAGGTTTCAAAGTGGTCAGACTTATAGTTTAGACGTCAGAAGCCTCTGTTTGACACAAAGTTCATGCCTCCCCATTGGTTTACATTGTAAGGTATGATGTGGCACTGACACTTTCAGGGCTTATAAAATCCAAACTGTTTGAGTTATTACAAAGTTTTTAACAACTTTTTTTCAGCATAGTGTCATAAGTCATCTATGAAAGATGCCTTTTGGGCTCGGTCCCTAATAATACAATGAAAGATATCGCTCATAGATTCAAACTTACACAGAATTAGCACCAACTCTGTGGTTCCCTCAACTCTACAGAACCTTTTTAGCATCTTTCAGCTTCACTGTTTGGGTTCATTCTCAGCTTCCTGCCCAGTAGCAATCAGCAGAAAGGCAAAGTTAGAGACTAGCCGGTGGAGGAGGTGGAACATCTAGCAGTTAAAGAACCAGATATTTTTCTCAGGAGTTGGTGGAGACCAAAAACAGAGCTAAAAGTTGAGTGAATATTGGACCTTTCATTCATCAGCCGGAAATAAATTCATGCTAATGTTGCTCTGTGTCTGCTGGATACGTGTTAATCAACTGTTTGTAATATGTTTGGCATTTCAACTTTATACTGTGACATGTTTTTACAGCTTGTTGTGTCACTCCCAAGTTTCCCAAGAACAAAAAAAAAATCAATAATAACTTATTTTGAAGCCAATTTACTTTTGTTTGGAGATTTTTATACCTGCTCAATTTCCTTTTCTCCCAGCTTGTCATCTCCTTTGCTGAATATGATCTTAATAGTGCTGGAAAAAAAACCCATTTTTTTTTCATTCATATATTCAGTCAAGAGTTTAGTGTCAGGTTGCAGAATCACTTCATCTAATGGCCGCTTGCCTCTACCGTTTCCATCCCTGTGTGCTTTTAATCCACGTTCCGAACTCAAAGTCGTTCCCGGCGGGAGGACGAGATGATTAACACCGTCGGTACAGTACAACAGAAAATGACGCTTAATGTGGTCACGCAGCGGCCATGTAAGCTCAGGTTTCAGGCTCGTGTGTGTGTGTGTGTGTGTGTGTGTCCTCGGCTGAGGAGCAGAGGCGATGATTAACTTTGTCTCAGGACACAGACGTTATTTTAATCAGTCTTGGTTCTAATAGTCTTAACTTCCTCTCACCTTCATCACCTCCTCAGCTGAATATCACTTTCCCTCTAAAGCGGCTGCGCTCTAATAGGACTCATTCATCTCCTTTTTTTTTCCTCGCCGCTGAAACTTCAGGGAGTGATGCATTTCAGTGCTTTCGTTCCAGCATTTTCAAAACTGCACTCGCTGACCTGCAGGGTTTTTCTTTATGAGCACAATATGTTTGGTGCTGTATAGATTGGAGATTTTTATTCATTAGAGTCACAATTTTTTTTTAAAAATTCAAATAACTCTATCAGTTGAACATGCAGTAATATGAGGACTTTAGTTTTTAGTGCCAAATTCATCCTGCAGCAATAAGTGGAATTAACGCAAAGAGAAAATTAGAAAAGTTTAAACTTAAATGAAAGTACAAACACAATTTTCAGAGTTAAAAGGCTGAAGTGCAGTTTTATCTTTTTAATAGGACAACATTCAAGGATGGGTCAGTCTTAAAACAACAGTCAGGTGTCCATAGTAACAGTGGAAGAGGTTTTCCTCGCTGTAATCATTCCTCCTGTTCATACTGGATATTAAAAGATCCTTGAAATGTGCTTTCAATGTAAGTGATGGAGGCCAAAATCAGTTTTGTCATTTAAAAGTTGATGTGAAGCTTATATGAGGCTTCAACAGTCTGAGTTAGTCATATCAAGTGGATATCTGAGACATTTACAGTCTTTTTAGCATCAAATTCCCTCTTTGTGTTTCCCTGTTGAGCTGCAGGTGGAAGTATAGTAACAAAAAGAGGGAATGCTAGACAGGCAAAGTTGAGGATTTATGTGAATATAAAATAATTAACAGTGTTTAGCTGTTCATGAGAGAATCTGACTGAACTGCGTAAAGCAGCAGACCTGCATACGTCATGCAAAAGTTACCAAAATTAAACCATTAAGAACCGTTCAGAAAAACACTTGAGGTCTGAAGTCCCGTCTCAGAGCGCATGTTTATCCCCTCACAGCCCGGCGCCCTCGCAGACTTGATGTGATGCTGAGGAACATGTCACGGTGAGCATGACTGAGAGGCGTGAGGGCTAAGTCCGTAAGTCCGGAGGTTGGACGTTTGGATTCAGCCGTTTACAGCTCTGTCTGAGTTTGAATGGCACCCTCTTCCTGTTTTGTGCTATGAAGCACTCCAGCAGGTTTCCCTCCAGATGTGACCCAGTAGAACAAAAGATAAACTGCACAACTGGAGGCTGATAGAAGTTTGTTTGTTTACAGCAACTTTACTAACCCGTCGTCCAATCAGGTGTTTGTTTGGCTGTTGACGAGGAGGAGGAGGAGGAGAGACTCTAAAGACTCCTGCTGTTTGTTGGGAGGCATCAAAGTCATAGAAGTCAATGACTGACCTCACACAGACACACACACACACACACACACACACACACATCATACTTGGATGACGAAGCATCAATCGTTACAGAAGCCAATCGGACGTCACTGCCAGCTCGTTCATCCAATACGATCGCTGGGATTTTTTTTTTTCTTTTCTTTTCCCGCGTCAGTCTGGCTCAGCTGGTGGTGACATCATCAGTGATGTCATTAATAATGTAAGGTATCAGACACGTTGTCCGTCTGTCTGTCTGATTTGAGTGAAGTGTTTGGTTAGAGGCTGTCAGAGAGACAGATGGACCGACTGTGTGTGTGTGTGTGTGTGTGTGTGTGTTACAGACGGCATGCCTCTCCATTAAAACAACAACAAAGCAAGTGACTGTTTTGCAGTTGCTCAAATATCCTTGAAGATTGTAGAATTTAGCTGTAATTCAAACTAATACCCGTGTCATCTGTATTCAGACTGTGTGTTGCCGCAGTAACGGGAGGCTTTTTTTTTTTTTGCATTCTTGAACATCACAATGAAATTCTCTAATATTTGACTGTTTGAATAGTTGTAATCCTGTTTTAATTCAGCTGATGCAAATGAAGCTGTTTTCTGTGTGTCTGTGTGTGTGTGTGTGTGTGTGTGTGTGTGTTAATTCCAGTCTCTCTCATATTCAAAACCTTGCACTGCCGTGGAAAAGTACCAGACACAAACCTGCTTTTGGCTTTGCATATATTCAGGTCCTGAACGTCAGTATAAATTTAAGGCTCTCATTGTTCACCATTTAGGATTTTGAATATTTTAGTATTTTTCTGCTTGTTGAAAGGGATCAAAGGATTTGGCTGACGATTTTCTGTATTTCTCTTATTGTCAACAAATCTCATGTGCAGAGCCAAACAATGAAATGATCTACTAACAAGTATTGTGTGTGTATCCAAAGCCTGATATATCTTAATCCTCTGTGCTGTAGACCTCCGTTGTTGCCCAAAAACTATTAAAAACACGTCAGTGAGCCACAATGCTGCACTGGATGACATGTCTCCTCATCCAGAAGAGTTTAAGCACGTTTGTTAGGTTGTTATGAAGTTCTTAAGTAAGAGAGAAGTTCTTAAAAAGTTACTTAGTAAGACATTTACAATGTAAAGTCCAGAGGTTGTGATATGTAGCACAACAAGCTAGTGAAGCTGCAAACAGACCCAGGTTCTTGCACATGCTCAGTAGCGTCTGCCTTACACAGAACTACTCTCTGATGACTGAAAACATGATGCTGTTATTAGTCTTTGGAGCCGTTTCTAAACAAACTAACGTGATCAAACTCTTCATAATTAAGGAACATGTCACCCAGTGCAGCGATGTGACTCACTGATGTGTTTTTAATAAGTTTCTGGACAACAACGGAGGAATAAGATATATCAGACTTTAGATACACACACTTGTTAAAAGATCAGTTCATTGTTGGTTTGGATCTGCACATAAGATTTGTTGGCAGTAAGAAAAATATAGAAAATCAACAGCCAAATCCTTTTAAATGCAAAATAAAGCACCTCTACCATTAAAAACAAGAGTTTCAGCAAAGTGAAAAATGGAAAAATGAAGTGTATGGCTCCACTATTTTGGCAAAAAAAAAAAAAAATCCACCTAAAGCAGTTATCATGACCAAAATGTGAAGTTCGGTTCTCATGCAGAGTGAAATGCTCCAACAATGGTGAATGTCAAGTATTTACATGATCATGAACAGCAAAGCCCCTTCATAATGATTTTGGAGGGAATTTGAACATTTGTCCTTTCTGTCATAATAACATATTTTGTTTATGATGGAGCTCTTGCCATCCATGTGTCTGCTTGTACTGACGTTCCAGTTTCATTGCAGAGTTTGGAAAAAATCCAACATATCTGTAATCTGATGGCCTCAAACCCAACGAGTCTCTGACTGTCTGTCATTCACCGTCTGTTGGAATGAAGGAACTTTCAGTCTCCGTTAATCTGACAACGCACGAAGTAACACGAGGTCTACTGTGTGTCCTCCTGTACTTCCTGTCACAACCCGGCTCAAAGCTGGACAAAGGAAGGGAGAGACCACACATGAGTTATAACTAAAAATAGATTTATTGTACATAACTTAAAGATAAAAGAAACTAAACACAGCCCCCCCATAAAGACGTGGTTCCACCACGAACTCTAGAACCAAAAACAAGGTTAATACAGTTAAAACTGGCCTTCCACAGTGAGCCACCTAGTCCCTTTTAGCTAAACAGTTGAAATGCACAATACTGAAGACAAAATACATATCCCACCAATCTCTGACACAGAATTCCACCTATACCGCAAGTGTCACCTTGTCGAACCTCAGATGTCCGCAACCTTGGTACCGGAGGAAGCATCTTTAAGACCAATAAGGAGACAAGAACATAGTGGTGTAAGCAGAGATGGGACAGAGCAAAAATCATGTGGGATAGCACGGTACAAAATGACAAATGTATGTGTGTCAAGGCCAACTCCCTGACTACATGTCACAAACAGGAAGGTAACAAACCCTTTCCATTAACCAAACCTGATACAAAATACAAAACTAAAGTGCTGAACCCTAATGCACGTTAACAAAACCAGAAGGTAGTCCACACAAACGAACTGGAGCCTCTTCATTCTCACAAATACAACTACATGAGCTGTTTTCAGATTGTGACAATGCATTTTTCACTTAATCCTTTTGTATTATTAAACGGTTTATTTAGCCTGAGAAGTAGAATTTCTCAGCCGCTTAAGGAACACTTACTCCTCCAATTTTATCTGAAAATGTTAGAAATACACACTTTTTACCGGTCATAAACTCTGCACACTGCCAGCAATAAAGCTCTAGTGAGGAAGTAATGAAGTCTTTATGTCTTTTTATTTGGTCTAAAATAGTCCAAATACTGTTATCTACCTGTAAAGTATTCACTTACGTAGAATTTAAACTCCCTTCAGGTGTCTCTGCTCAGGACTGAGACTGTTCAATATTTGTTGAATGCGACAAGAAGCCAGAAGTTAAAAGACAAAAGTAGAAATTGAATGAATGAAAATAGATCCATTACAGTCACTGAGCTATAGGTGTGTGTGTGTGTGTGTGTGTGTGTGTGTGTGTGTGTGTGTGTGTGTGTGTGTGTGTGTGTGTGTGTGTGTGTGTGTGTGTGTGTGTGTGTATATGTGTATATGTGTGTGTGTATATGTGTGTGTGTGTGTGTGTGTGTGTGTGAGCGTAGCAGCAGTGCGTATTTCAGCTTTGAGCTGCAGGCAGCTGGTGACTCATCAACAGATAAAGATTCTCTCTCTTTATGTGTTTGTGTGTCTTACTAATGAAGCTCCATTCACACTTTCAGCTCACTGGGGGAGAACAGCAGTGTGTGTGTGTGTGTGTGTGTGTGTGTGTGTGTGTGTCCACGTGTTCAACAGATGTTCATATTAATGTTTGATCTCATGAGACCGAGGTGGAAAATGTCGTCATCTGAACTGGAACTGAACCTGTCTGTTTACCTGTCTGTCTGTCTGTCTGTTGTTTCTCATATCTGCACATCTTAAAAGCCGAGTATCTGAAGTAATCTGTTGTCGGGCAGAACAGAACAGAACAGAACAGGACAGGGGAAAAAAAATAGTAATAAACTTTATTTATAAGGCACAAAACAAAGCTATGAAGACAAAAAACACGTTTCAGGACTTTAATGAGGCAAATAAAATAATAACCAATAAGACATTTTGGAAAGAAAACAGTGTGCTAGCATGAATTAAAGGCTTTTTTAAAAAGATGAGTTTTGAGAAGTGAAAAGTTTACATGTTTGCAGCTTTATACACCCGCATCACGACTGCATGTCTAACCTCAGCCTCCCAGGTGGTCTCTGTGGGGCTCCAAGTAAATTAAAAGGATAAGAGAAAAATTTCTTACTAATATTAGTCATAATCTGTTTAATTTTACTGGCTGTCCTTTATTTAATTTTTTATAATACCTGATTAAGAAAGAATTGCATCATTTTCCTGCTCTGCAGAGTCCCTCTCAATCTTTAAGAAAACCTAAAACCTTACGAACACCTCTGCACTTGATGAACTGTAGGGAGAGAAAAAACAAAAAAACAAAAAAAACATTCTTCTATGCACTCTAATCATTTCCTTGTTGCACCGCCTGTTGGCATCTACGTCCTATCGGGTCCAAACTTAAGCTTTATGGCGCTTACTGGTGTTGTTGATCCCTGCTTGTGTTGTATCAGCTCTCATACGTACGTCACTTTGGATAAAAGCTTCTGCTAAATGAAAAATGTAAATGTAAGTTTCCCAGTGATGTAAGTCTATCTTAATGAGGACTTTGTAAGATTGTAAATGTGGGTTTGTAGAAATTTAGGGTTTTTTCCGGCCGGACAAAGTCAGAAGTCTGTTTTATTGTTTTATTGATTGATACAGTTTTATGGATTAATTATTGATAAAGACTGCAGACAGTTTATCAGTTCAGTTTTTGAACTGAGAAAAGAGAAAGAAGGGGAAACAAAGGTAAGTAAATACAGAATGGGCTGTGCTATTTTAATATTTTTGGCTTAATTTAAAGACATTGTTTCCTCTCACCCAGCCGTCAGTCCCAGGACTCGACTGTCGTCTGCCGCTGCGTCTGTAAATCACCAGCTGATTACACGCAGGTTGTGAACAAAAACTGAATGAAAGTTGCAGCTCAGATCCGTCCTGCGCTTCATACGTGTAAATCTGAGCCTCAGTGTTACATTATCTCTGTCTCACCAGTCAGTCAGAACAGCTCTGACTCCTCCTCAGTAAAGACTCAGAGACGCTCATGAATAAACAACAACCCTGTGTGTGTGTCTGTGTGTGTGTGTGTGTGTGTGTTTTCTATGATAAACTGTAATTTTAGATATCATTGGTTCTTTTCTATTTTATTGTTAGTTAGATGTCTTCATTAACACAATCCTTTAATGTACTGTCGGGGTTTTTATTTTGTTTGTTTTTGTTTTTTTTGTGCAAAGAAATGCATAGTGACAGATTTTCCCGCATGCAGCAAATACCATTTATATATCATGTAAAGATGGTCAGATGTGCTCCTACAGCTGCTTAGACATATTAAAACTGGTCAGAGGATATAAAACTGCTGTAAAACCAACATTGATACTGAACTATTTTTTTTTTAATGTCCACTGGACATAAATTGTGATATGTGGGAATCATCCAAAACGGATGATATTCCTCGGAATACTGGGCTGTTAACAGGATTAAATGATGTTTGCATGGTGTCCTTTTTTTTAGGAATAATTTTATTTTTTCCTGAAGTATAACCCAACTTATAACCATAATCTAACAAATAAGAAAGAATAACAGACAATGAGGATGAGTTTCATTTCATGATTAATTATTCACACTTCTGTGTTTATAATAATAATTCATTTATGGATAGAAATCCGGGCTAAAAGACTGATATATTCCTGGGAAAGTCGTCATTTTAAAATCAAAGGAAAACCTTTTAATGTGTAATAACATCAGAACAAGCTGACAAAGGCCGATTCAAAATCTCAGAGAAGCACATTTACCCAAGTCTGGAAACAACTGACGTATCCTTCGTCTGTATTTGAGTCCGTCGAGTTATTTGTTAAAGACGTCCATGAAACGGGACGTAACTTTTAACCAATGTCTGAAATAGATTTATTTCTGTTTTTAGTTGAATGGAGGGTGTTTATGTTTCATTCTCTCTTCTTTGTTTCCCAACAGGTAACGCTGGCACGATGTCAGGATGCCTGAAGTAGACTCGCTCTCTTCGGATCGCCATGGTGACGCCATCCACGCCACTGAAGGACGTGATGCTGTGACCGGAGAGACAGTGATGGATATGGAGCTGTTGCTGGATCTGTCTGAGTCTCCGTTCCTTTTCACTTCGTCTCCGTTGGAGCCGAATGGGGAGGAAACGCAGCAAGTGGACGACAGCTGGAGCCAAGATGGAGACCTGCGGGGATGTGGACAGTGAGTGAACTTTATACCCTCATACTCCAAGAGTTTGATGAATGTTAAATGTTTATGGTTTGGTTTAAAGATTTACAGTAATAAAGTCATAACTGACCGAATTTGCAGTTGGAGGCGCCCTGTCAACAGTTTTACAGACAATGTTTTTATGATGGCGGTTCTTTGGCGAAAGTGTTTTTTGGGTTGCAGTCCCGCGGTTGTCATTTTTCAGCTTTCTAGTTGTGATTTCTTTACACGTCTGAACTCTCTTCAACCCCTCGACTCGCTCATGAACTTGCCACCTCTGTCGAGCCGTGACATTTGGCCACGAACGTCTAGGAATTATGGAAAATGGTGTTTGTTAAAGGTGTTCATGTAACATGAATATGGCTATATATAAAACATACGAAGCGAGCTGCATGACATACTGTTGAAAAAGCTTCGTGTTAGATTAGTGTAGGTACAATTTAAATGATCAGAAGTCCTGACCTCACTTCCTGTTCAGCCTCTGGTCCACTAGCTTCTGTAACTCAGTGCAATCTTGGTCTGAAAGAGTTTCACATTTTAAGATAAATGATCGTCTACTACAGACCGTGATATAAGAATCTGGACTCTTGGTGAAGTAAAAGTAAAACAACGATTAACTACAGCTTTCATGAAAATTTACCAGCCAGGCAGAGCGAGAACTAACATCCATGATACCCTCCAATATTCTGTAATGTCACTTTTTTCATCTTTGTAGCTTTAGTCTCTGCTGTAAAAACAGTTGTACAGAGACGACTGAACTGACCACTGATGCTCTGGACAAACTTTTTAAAAACTTAATCACCGGCTGAGTTTAACTGACAAACGAAATACTGTTGAGTGAGTTATGTTCCAGGCTGGATGTTTAGTACTTTGTGTTTTTATAGATGTGATTGTGAATGAGGTTTTTCTTACTTCTGGAACAGAACCAGGAGTTAAAGCTTCACTTCAGCTCTTTATAAAGCTGGATGTGGTTTGGCTCTTTGGTGTTTAACCTCCATGTTTGCTTCCATCTCTGCGGTTTTGATGTCTGACTTCACAACTCGGAGAGAATCACATCAGGGTTTATGTGTCTTTCTGTCTGTTTGACCGTTTCTGTATCTCTCCGTCAATCCAGGTTGGAGAGAAGGTGGATCCTCTGGCACGAGTTTATGAAAGAACACGCTCACCTGGACGCTTGGCTGCGATTGGCTGAGCAGGCCGTCAGTTCGCCAAACTCCGCCCATGTTACCTACGTCACTGCCAAGGAAGAGCTGAGGAAGTTTGAGGTGAGGAGAAATGAAATAGAATAGAACCATGTAGCATCTCATCGTTAAAGGAAATATCGAGTCTCTGAGGTTGTTTGTTTCATTCATTTATTGGTTTATGTGTCACTCATATTGAGACCTAAAAAATTAGTTAGCACTCTGTCTCGCTCCTCAAAATTTGTTCTTTTATTGCCCATTTTGCTGTACATATTCTTCTTGTATTTTGATTGAAGTTTGTTTTAAGTTTGACTGATACCAGTCATAAATATCAGGACTAAAACTTTGACTGTTGAAAATTAGCCAGCTCGCTAACACTTTTACAGAAATGTTAATTAATGTGTGTTATTCTTATAAAATAAATAATCTTGCTTCTTGTTACAGTTAAAGGTAAATAAATACTAGACAGTGTGTTTTTTGCCTCAGACGCTTTGACTCTTTGTTTGTGTGTTCAGAGGCTGCGTTGTGAGGCGGGATCTCGACTCGTCCAGCTGGACAGTCTGACGCGGAGGAATCGAACGCTGACTCGGCTGTTTCAGGGTGTCATGAAGGCTCGGGCGTTGGCGTCGACGAGGGAGTGTGGCGCAAGATGGGACGATGTGAACGCCAAACTGGAATCCATCACAGGACAACTGAAGGTGATGATGATACCAAAACTACTTATGCTGTTATATCTGCAGAGATCGGTTGTTAGATAATTACAGTTTTGAGACAGATGGTTTCTTTTCACCATTAATTTATGGTTTATTTTCTGACTTTTGATTTTAATCTTAAAAACATAATTTTTTTGTTTTGCTGCTGCAGCAACTGTAGTTTCTGCTGTAAACATGTTCAGTAACAAACAGTTACAAGTCGTCTGCAAAGAGCAGGAGTTTTATTTCTTTATTTATTTTCTGTTTTTAGTGAACTGATTTAAGCTGCATTGATTAATATCTATTTCTTTTCTTAAATCTTTGGTGCCAAATAAAATGAAAAGCCTATCCATAAAGCATCCAAAAATTACGTTTTTCATCTCGGACTACGTCTTTATCAATTAGCATATTCAGTGTAAATGTAACGAAAAGTAGAGCTGCAACTATTAGTCAATTAATTGATTTATTGACAATTTTGATAATAATTGTGTTGGTCTTTAAAGCAAAATGCCAAATATTTGCTAGTTTCAGACTCTCAAATGTGAGAATTTAATGCTTTTCTTTGTCATACATGACACTGAACTGAATATCTTCAGGTTTTGGGTTTTTCGTTGGACAAAAAAAGACATTTTGAAGACATCGGTTTTGGCTGTGAGAAACTATAACTGACATTTTTCAATATTTATTGACATTTTATAGACAAATGGTTCATTGAGAAAACAATCGTCAGATTAATCAATAATGAAAATAATCATTAGTTGCAGCCCTGATGAGAAGTGTGCCAAGTTAGCTTTGGGTGAAGATAATTTGCTTCGAAAGAAAGTGTAGAAGTTGACTTTGTAACTTTTACAAACTGAGGTGAATAATTTGAAGCTTTCACTCTCAGCTCTTTGTCTCAGAGTGGGAGGGGTTTGAGGTGGAGCGAGAGGATCTTGCTCTCTGGTTGGCTGACCTGGACTTCCGTCTGAGTGAAGTAGAACACCTGACAGGAAACACCTGCGAAAAGCTGAGACGACTGCAGGTGTGTGTGTGCGTTATATAATTAAATGCATCTCTGACAGTCTCTCTTATACCTCATGTACTGTATATTTACTTTCTGTCTCTTTGTGTATGTGTGTGTGTGTGTGCAGTCATTCCAGCAGTGTGTGTGCGTGAACTCGAGCCGCATTAACGCCCTTCTGCAGCGCGGCGAGGCGTTGATCCAGCGCAGCGAGCCGACTGACGCTCAGCACGTCGAGAGCCAGCTGCTGGAGCTGCTGCGGTGCTGCAGCCACGTCTACAACAACATCGCACGGACGCACACCCGGCTGCTCAGCATGAGACTGGTACACACACACACATGTATACGCAGTAAATACACACACATACATATATAGGCAGCAAACACACACATGGTAACAACTAAAATGTATGGATTACTAAGGACATCAAACACCTGTTTCTGAGTTCACAAACAGCTGGACTGTCTTATAACACAAATACATTTATACAAGTAAATTCAAATACACACTAAGGGACGGGGATCTTAACCCACAAACCTATAAATATTCACTGTCATCGAAGTCACAGGATATCTAAAAGTACTAAGTCACACCACCTGGATTTATTGTTTTAGTCTCACCTGTGATTTAATATCTCACTTCCATAAAGTTTATGGACTTGCAAGAGTCAGAATTTTTAAAAAGAAAGGTTGAAATCAAAGCAGCAGCTGCTGAAATATCTCGACTTCAGTTTCCTCGTAAAGGTGCAACGATTAGTCGTTAATGGATTAGTTGATCGACGGAAAATGAATCTGCAGCTATTTTGATAATTGAATAATCATTTTTGTAATTTTTAAAGAAAAATGACAAACATTTAAAACTTTCAGCTTCTTAAATGAGATAGTTTTAAACTTTTATGAGTCGTACATGATAGTAAACTGAATATTTGGGGTTTTGGACTGTTGACAAAACAAACACAACAAAGACATTATAATGAGCATTTTTTACTGTTTTCTCATATTTTATAGACAAAACATGAGGAAAATAATTGTCAGTTGCAGCCCCTAGTTCCCAGTATGGGTCAAGCTTCAAAAATAATGGATCCTACGAGTCCCATAATAATAGCATCTTTCCTTTTAAATGTCCTCATCTTTCAAACTCCATGCATCCAGTTTACAACACAAAGTCTATTTATTTTCTCAAGCTTCAGGAAGCTGTTTATTATTCACACATCTTTTTAAAAAAACAACTTTCTCCTCCAATAAATAGATCTTATTAAAACACAATCATTGTGCTGTTTAATGCCTGTTGTTTATCGTTACATTTGGGGTTTTTTTATATGTGGAGGACTGTTACTGTTACTGTTACTGTTACTATGTCTAAATCATATGTTTCATGACAGTTTGCCTCCTCTTCCTCCTACAGGTGTTTGAGGATGACTGGATTCTGTCTCAGGCTACAGACTCCGGTTGTCCTTCAGAGTCTTTATTAGAGGAAGAGGGAGCGCTTGATAAACCCAACCTGGACCTCCCTGTAATTTCAAACCATCCTAAAGGTGAACCAGCATATTAAACATTTAATTAAGGGTGTTAGTCCAATCAGAAATGTACCATCTGTTGCAAAAATGCATATTAAATCATCTGTCAGTGAGTAATCATCAAAATTGTTTTGTCCATCTTTCCTTCAGATTTCAGCCAATCAGCTAACTCTCGCCTCGCCTTCTCCTCCGGCTCGCCCTCATCGCTTCACCTCCCTCCTCCTCCCCCCTCGCCGTCCTCTCCTTCCCATGAGCACCTGGGGCTCGAGTGGGACCCCTCGGTCGATATCGGACGATCCGTCTCCTGCGACGACGCCGACTCTTCGTATTTCAGCACCAGCACAGGTAGGAAGTGAGGAGGAGTCTTTGTGTCTGCACAGGGATCGATTATTTCACTGCTGTTACATCACAGATTCAACACCATGTTTACCGGATCGCAGCAGTTAAGCCTGAAGGTCTACAGCAATCTGAATCTAATTTGCTGTCTTCTGTTTGGCTGACTGTGTCCTCTGTCACTCGAGTTGTTAACGAAATTCCTCAAAATAAGAAACAAACAAAACACACACACAGTCCACCTCTTCACTGTTACAAACCTGCCATTTTTCCTGTGTGAACATACCATCAATTTTACTCTCAGTGCAGGACTGAGACTTTAGACTCTTTCCAAACTTGTGGACAAGTTGGGAGAAGGCAAACTTCTGGCATACTAAGGATTTGCTCTTGTTACACCAAGTTTGACACCTTTGTGTGTCAGAAATTATAGTTAACATAAGTAATTTTCTCAAAAAACTTCAACACAAGGTCTAAGTTCGGTTCAGGCTCAAGAGATTCATGTATGGTACTGGAGCTCAAAAATCAGAGAATTAATGCAAGTAAATTGATTTTATTTATTTTATTTATTTATTTATTGAATGGGACAGTGTGCAGTTTTAAACATTAAAGATGCACTGCACCAGAGTTAGCTTGAAGCTAATTTGCATCTGTAGTCCCCGACAAAAAACATACAACAGCACAACAACAAACAGTAAAAAGCAACCCCCCACTTCACCCCAAAACAAACAAACAAACAAACAAACAAACATTAAAAACCACACAGAACACACCATACAAAATACATCACATAGACCCACAATGTCAATTAGAAATACTGTAAACTAAACTCAGCTGTGTGACTCAGTGGTCTTCACTACATGTTTCAGTCTAGTCTTGAATGCATTGATAGAACTACGGTTCTTCATATCATCAGGTAGCTGACGGTCCAAATGCAGTGCGACGAAATGGTCTGGTCCAATATATAGAGGATATTCTGGAGGATCTAATAGAACTTACTGAGCGAGTGAACACAGTCACATAGTGGAGGAGGACAAACCATTTAAAATTTTATAAACTTGGCACAAATTTGAGAATAATCTAAAATTGTCAAAGCTCAGTAAATTGTATTTCTCCAGTACCCAACAGTGATGGAAATGCATTGGCTTTTTGTCCAGAGTTTGTTTGTATAAGGACTCAAGAGGTTTTATGGCTGTTTCTCCAGCCTGTCCCCAACATGTGATGCAATAAGACATTTGGGAAAGAATCATAGCGACATAAATATCTTGGCTGCGTTGAATGTAATACCATGGGTGATACATTGTGTGTGTGTGTGTGTGTGTGTGTGTAGGTCTGTGTCACAGAGACGGCCTGAAGAGGCGGAGCTACCTCAGTTCCCTCGGCTCTCAGTCTGACATCAGCAATGACGTCACCAACCAGGAGGCGGACCTGGTGAGTTACAGCAGCCTCGATGGTACATTTATTTACACGTGAGGTGGGAAAAAAAAAACATTCCCTAAACTAATTTCTTTAAGAACTTCAGTACAAAGACAAGAGGTTGTGATATGTAGCACAGCAAGTCAAGCTCTGTAAACACTTTCCATTGGCTCTGTGCCCTCAGTATTTAAAATGGCCATTATTAAACCACTGCTTAAAAAACCTAATATTGATCCACAAAGTACAGTTTGGTGTACCCCAGGGATCAGTCTTTGGCCCTATGCTATTTTCTATCTACATGCTTCCCTTTGGTGACATCATTTGCATATATGGTATTAATTTTCATAGCTATGCGGACGATAGACTCCTATATTTACCTGTAAAGCTAAATTTAGACTCCTAAAATTTAGAGGCTCTTTGCTCTTAAATGCTGATAAAACTGAGTTAGTAGTAGTTGGACCAGCCAGATATGGGCATTTGTATGAGAATTAGAGTGTTAACATTGATGGCTGTATTATTTTTGAAAGCTCAACCATCAAAAACCTTGCAGTGATTTTTTTTATTTTTATTTTTCATTCCTATCTCATATCAAGGCTATAACCAAGACAACATTTTTTATCTTAGTAATGCTGCCAAAATCTGGTGCAGCTAGAAAAACAGAAAATTTGACCAAATAACACCCATACTGGCCTCTCTTTACTGGTTACCATATAAGGCCTTGCATGACCTTTCACCACCTTACCTATGTGAGCTAATTATACCATGTACACTGGCACGCCCTCTTCGCCCTTCAGTTTACCAAAAAAATGTTGGCTTTGGATACACATACAATACTTGATAGTAGATCAGTGCATTGTCGGTTTGGTTCTGCACATGGAAAAATGGAGAATTGCCAGCCTTATCCTTTTTAATTTAAGATATTTACAACCATGATGTGTAGGATGACTCCAAAGATGTCGCATCAGGTCCAAATTTGAACAAAACCATGTGGTGTTTTTCTTGTTATTTCACTCTCTCCTTTCTGTTGTTCTGGCCTGACCCAGATGCTGCATGGCCCAGAGGCTTTGACTGTCTGTCTGTCTGTCTGTCTCTGTCTCACTCACACAGACACTCACTGTCACTCTCACTCTCTCTCTTTCAGTCATTTATGTTCAGATACACCAGCTCTCCTAAAAATGTTCTCCATCGCTGGGTGTCAGCTTTATGAGCTGGTTACAACAGCTCACCTCCTCCTCTACTGATTTATTGATGAAGCTGCAGGATGTGGCACCTCTATATGTTGTTGGGTACATCAGTCTCCCTTTTTTTTTTTTTTAGGTTTATTTTGGCAAGACAAGGGAAGGGAGAAAGGGCGTTTGCCAGCAGAGAGAAACTGAAGGAACTAAAATAAACACAGACGGGCAGAAATCGTCACAGTATCCTCCTGCTAGTATGCAGCCCCCCCTCCCCTCTCTGTGTATCTCTTGTCTCTTTCTCTGTCTGTTTCACACAAATACCCACACTCACTGTTGCACTGCTGATGAACCCCAAAGCCCAATGGGGGGAAAGAAACGACCAGAGAGAGAGACACACGTACAACTGCATTAGCATCTGATTACTGATTGCTGCAGCGTCCCCAACAAAGACCTCAGATTGTGCGTGTACCCTCTTGTCATCTCACAGGGACTTTTATTTAGATTTGGTTTTTTTTGTGTCGGCGATGAACTCATGACGACGTGATGTCTGCATGCCTTCTCCGCGGGCTCGTCGAGGCGATGTCTGGCCGGAGGACTGGATGTGGTTGTACTTCATTAAATCTATAACCGCGTAGCCTCGCCTTCGGGTGCATGAATGTGACTCAAAACATGTGCCTGCAGAGTTTTGTGTGTACCCCCCCCCCTCCCCTCACCGCCCACTATGTGCCCTAAATGGAGAAAATTTTGGCTACGTCAGTTTTCAGCTCCGTCAATTTCAGGCTTTGCCGCTCCGGTTTAGACTCACTGTTTTGAAAACACAGCACAGAGGCCAACTGGCTCTGCTTTTGTACAATATTTCTTCTTTTTTTTTTTTGGCTTTGCATTTTTGAGATGATGCATAGCTTCCTTTGTCATTTGCCAAGAAATACCACCTGTTGTTTGTTTTTATTTTCTAGCTTCCAGGAAGCCATCACTGGTTTCAGCTCTTACGTGCTGCAGATAATAATTCATTGAAATAAAGATAGAGGCAATTTTTTTATTGTGCTGTTCAAATGCTCTTCTTGAGGATCAAACTTCATCTTTAACCTTGGAAACAACAGTTTAGAAAAGAATCTCACTACAAGATTGATTTTAGTAGCTGTTTTGGTGCTTTTGACCATATCACCTGAGCTTCCTCAGCAGATGAAGTTTGTCCAGTTGTCGTGTATCCGAGCTCCAGAATGAACCTTGAACTTTAAAACAGAAAGTTGAGTGTCTGTAACGCCATTAACCACCGGCCATCTGCTGATGAAGATCATGTCTTATGATCAAAAGCTCTTGGACAACTCCCAAATGGAACTAGTGGTGAGATTGTTTCCTCAAAGTATGTGTTTGTTGTCTGGTGATCTGTAGTTGTAGTTGTTAGAAATGTCCCGAATCTGAGAACTGAAGTTTGGTTGCTGACGAGCGTTTAATTAATGAATTAATTGGACAACAAGACAACAAGCAAACACACGTTTTATGACGAGGAAAATGTCACACCAACACTTTTTGCATCACTCCTTTTGGGATCATAATTTTCTGCTTCCCTTTTCTGTAAATAGTTGCAGCCTCTAGGAGTTTGTGTTTTCAGTTTTTTGAAGCTTCTTTGTACGCAGAGCGGTTAGTCGTCCTCTTTTTAAATTCTGCTTGTAAAGCTTTTAATTCAGATTCAAGCTTGAGCTGAGATGCAAATTCTTTTGTTTTTTATTGCAGCAACAAAAGATATAATGGAGCGTCTGATAAATGCTTCGGCAGCTTTTCACTACATCGCTGTATCAGCATCTACTTGATAATTTTCTTTAATATAAACATTCATTTGCATCACTCAGGATTCAGATGTAACGCCTCTTTAAAGATTGTTTATATGGAGGAGAAATTCTAATGAAAATAGGAGAAGATTTTCCTAAAACCACTGAGAATTATGGTGTTAATTTCATAATTTCTTGAAATGTCTTTGAATGTTCGAGTATGTATTTTGGAGGGAGATTAAATCATAAACATTTTTAAAGGTGTATTAACATATTTGATTTGGAAGCTTCATGTGAGATGATGAAGTCAGTAAATTTTGACTTTTTCGAGACTTTTATCAGCTGGATCCTCTGAATGTCGGCGATACAGAGTGAAGGAGCTGGATGGATGATGATCATTTATTGTGTTTATTATCTGTTTACCACACAGCGACGGGAGGGATGGCGTGACCGTGGTCATCGTGGTCTCTTCTCATCGGTCGCAACCGAGGAAGGCGGGACTCGGCACCTCTCCGAGGATCAGTGGGTGACCTCGACTCCTGATGGACGGGACGGTGAGCCGGTCAGCTTCGATGGCGGGCGTGTGAGGGCGTGGTTGGGAGTTCAGAGCCCCGCCCCTCCAGATAGAGAGACTTCCTGCTGTAAAGCCGTGCAGACTGACGGGGAGGTGAAGATTAGTGCTGAACTTAAGCCTTTTTATTGCAATGATGAAGCTTGACCGAAAGATTTTAAATGAAATGCTGCTCAATTTTTTAATTTAGGTTGTTTAAAAGGGACAGTGCACAGTAATAAACCCTGAAAAACAACGTTTTAAATCTAATTCAAATGAGTATTTTCATATTTATATTGGGTAACTATAAAAAAATATGATCATAGATTTCAGTATTTAGTCCAGAGCAAGATATCTAAAGGTCACATTACCATGAAATCTGCTGTAGTTATTATTCCTGGTCCCGAGTGGATGAATCCTAATGATTTTAATGACCCCGTGACCTTTCCTGTAATGCCACCCTCAGGATAAACTCTCCATTTTTAGCTCCACTCATCATAAGAAGTCTAAATTTAACCACTAGTCATGTTGTCATTTCATTTCGTTTTGACATTCTGTGGTGAAAAGAACCAAAAACGGACGATGAATCGGTGTTTTGTATCCCAAATCTTCCTATCCTCTGTTCCTCTGTGCCATAGAGCTCCGTTGTTATCCAAAAAAACTCATCAATGAGCCACACTGTTGTGCTGGATGACACCCTCCTTCATCACCATGAACACACACACACACACACACTGTAGTTTATTTTGACCTCGTCACACACACACACACACACACACACACACACACACACACACACACACACACACACACACACACACACACACACACACACCATCCTGCTGCCAGAAATACTCACTGGAGCACCAGCACGTCTTCAGTAGGAACCAGTGAGCTCGGAGCTGAGAACCACAGACCAACACGTCGTTGGTTTTGGACTTTTTATGGGATTTGTTGACAATAAGAAAAAAAAAAAAATTGAATGTCACTTTTTTTTTTTTTTTTTGCTGAGCTTGTTTTCTTGTGGAGTTCAGCAGTAACATTCAGCACATGGCATCACATGAACATCATCTGTGTGTGTGTGTGTGTGTAAAACCTCCTGACCTGAGTCTTTCATTCTTTGACATTCTCACGTACTCACATACTCGCTCTATCTCACTCTCTCTCTCTCTCTCTCTCTCTTTCTCTCTCTCTCTCTCTCTCACACACACACACACACACACACCGACCAATAAATAAAATGAGCGGCTGACCTTGTGGCGACCAACGTTTTTTATGGGAGCATATTGACGACAAAAGAACTGAACGAGTTCAAAACAAATATGAGCTCTATTCAGTCTGCAGCACAACAATAGAGAGTGTTGAAAGTATGAAATATCAATCATGCAGTTAATTGCTTCTGTCTCTCGGATTCCACTTTTTTTTTAGAGTCGCAAGCTTCAACATATTACAAATCAGGTTGGAGGTTAGGTAATTAAATTCAATTAGACTCTGAAAATTGCTCCATGATAGCTTAAAAAGTATATCTGACATCATATGGAGTGATTTTTACTAATTTAATAACACATTTAGATGCAGCATGGCTTTACAGATGGCACCACCTTCAGACTGAAACATCTCAAACTATTGGATGTATTGCCATGAAATTGTGTATAGACAGGATGAGTTGTAATCATTTCGGTGACTTTTTCATCTTTCATCATCCGATCAAAGTTTTAATTTGTATAATACTCCGTGTAATGATTTAAAATACCTGCAAACTTATCATCCAAACCTACCGTCAGCCTCAGACGTACTTTGTGTTTGGTGTTTATTAGCAAAATGATAATGAATTTGAAAGTGGATGGAGGAATCTAATGGGATGATATTTCATTATCGGGTCGTATTAATCATAATAATCGCTCTGCTCTCAGTGTGATGTTGCACTCTGCTAATTCAGACTGTAACTGCAAACGTTTGTGCAAATCTTCTTTATGCACTCACACAGTGGAAAATATCTGTGCAAATCTTTTTTTAGTTTGTTCACAAAATGATCTCCTTACAGATTCAAAAATGAAATGTATTTGTTCAGACAAAGTTTTTACACAATCAAACATTTGAATGCATTCATACAAAGTGTTTTCACACTTTCAGATCAACAAATCTGTCATTGCTCGCTCTCAAATGTTGACTTGCAGACTGAACAGGGCTCAAATTTGTTCACTTTCTTGTGTCATTAATTTACTTCCGTACTTTTTCTCCTCGGATGGGAAGTGAGTCCCCACAATGTGTGTATTTAGAAACAAGAGTTGTGTCCTCACAAGGTCATTAAAACAGGATCTGTACACATAGACGCATAGTATCACTGTGTGTTATCTTTCTCCGTTTACCCGCTAAAGTAAAGATAAGTTCCAGCAAACACACACTCTCACACTGAGTGATGTCGTCTCCCCGAAGACGCTCCATCAACATTCATAATCATCAGCTTTTACTTTTTCTCTGAATTCACAGATTTATCCACCTTTTTTGTAAAGATGGATTCCTGAATAACCGTCCTCTATCCTCCCTCTGTTTTCTCTCTCCATTAGACTTCATCGGCCTCAGCTTTCATTTTCTCTCCCTCTCTCTCTCATTACCGGTGAAAGCGTCTATTTATTCTCCTATTTCTCCGTCTCATCCGCCGCTCCTTGGGCCGCCGAATGAATCCATAAAGTCTTGATATATGAGTCGAGTCTGGCTGCACTTTAACTGTCGCCATAAAAACAGGAGAGAAACATGTCGACTTCTTCCTCTCCTCAGCTGTTTTTCCTCTGTCAGTTACAGTTAACTGGAAGAAAAGTTGGTGGATGAGTTTCTCAGGGTCAAATCTGATGACAAAGCGTGTTTGTGTGTGTGTGTGTGTGTGTGTGTTGTAATTGGAGAGGTTTTATGTACATTCATTTGCAGTATGTTAGTTTGACTGAACGTGTGTTTGTGCCTAATAGAATTGGCACTTTCTAATGGAAGTTCATTACTGACAAGGAGTATTGAGTGAGGATGAAACAAATTGGAGCAGAAATCAACCTGTAAGTCCAAATTTGAGAGCAGTGAAGTAGAGAAACAAGAGTTTAATCAATGTTTTGGAGCAGCTTGTATACAAACTGAGGGCAGAGCAAGTTCTGCTGGATTTGAGCTTGAAGTTCTGACTTTGCCTTCTGCTTCTCAATGTGCTTCATCAGAGTTTAGGTGAAGTGGTACCATTTTGAAAGGGCAACTGAGCACAAATGAGAGGCGTCTCCTGAGCTCACTTTGTCCTGTGTGTGTGTGTGTGTGTGTGTGTGTGTGTGTGTGTGTGTGTGTGTGTGTGTGTGTGTGTGTGTGTGTGTGTGTAGTCTTGAAAACAATCCAAAATCCAAAGAGAATCAATTAACTTTTATCTGATACTGTGTTTCACAGACCAAACACAATCAGCGGAGTCACCACAATGGAAACAAAAAAAATAAGAGAAAAAAAAGACTTGTTTTTTATTTCCCCAAATTGTGACATCGACGGCCGAAGAGCAAAACCTCCGATCTGAAAAATGCATTTTTTTGAGAAAACTAAAAAAAACTTGTTATCTTGTAGAATGCTATTTATTAAGGATATTCAATAAATAATACATTGTTTTTGGACTATATTATCATATTATGTGTTATAGATATTAATGCCTCGCAAAGTGCAGATAGGAGCTTTTGCACTTGGTGCAAGTTGGAAGAGGTTCAGCAAAACGATGCTCTAAATTAGGTTAATAATTCAAATTTAATTAAACATAAAATTAAGTTTGTTTTCAGGTAAAAAGATGTAGTAAATGTAATAGTTACTACATTGTTGTATACTAGGGTCAGAACTCCTTAAATTCAGTGTATTTGCTTCCTCGTCCGCTGGAAATGAATGTTCAGTGATTGTGTAACTCACTCGTGCTGTAGCCTCTCTACACATCCAGAGACTCTGTGTTGTGTGTTTGTTTTGTTGTGTGACTTTTCTGTCACAACGAAGGGAGCAGCCTTCCTTGTTCTCATCATCCAAAGTGAAATCTGCCAATCAGAATATTCTGCAGATAGGTGGTTTTGCGCTTTGGCCATCGATATCACAACTTGACATCAATAAGAATTGTGTCACAAAACATATTCATGTCATGCTGGCTCATGCAGAACAACTACAATCAGCAAGTGATAAAATACCTTATTTTTGTATGTTTGGCACCACTAATACACTGCATGTATCCCTCCTCTGTTGCTCTTTATTAGGTTTCTTCCATTTTCTCCCTGTTAAAAGGTTTTTCATGAGTTTTTTTCATATTTTATAATTGAGGGCACACCAGTAGGTATCATAATCAAGTAATATTAAACTTATTGAAATATTGCGACAATAGGCCAACTCAGTGTGAGTCCTGGAGGCACCTGTGAGGTACTTCCATATTGGCTCTGTTGAAGAAAATCACTCAAGGCCTTGTTCAAAGTTTGCTGTGGTGGAAGTGGTTTTAATAGCATTCTGGAAATGCTATTAAAGTGAGCTCTACCGTAAGATCAAACAATTGGTAACCAAAAGGTAGGGAGGAAGGGGATTAGCATAGAGGATCAAGGCAGCATAGTAAGGCGAGGGGGTCGGGGGGGACTCTCAGGTAGCTGAAATCAAGGGGGCAAAAACAGGAGGGGGTGCTGCATTCAGGCAGGATCAAAAAGGTCAAATCAGCAGGGGTCAAAGGCAGGAAAGACACACAGTTGGCAGTGGTAGTCGCTGCTTGGTTTGCACCAAATTACATGGTAATCTAGAAAAGAAGTTCTGGCATTAACAGAGCACAATGACAGACATGAATTGTGGCTAAATGTTTGAAATCATTTTATTTCAAGATCTCAAACATAACGTCTTTGTATTGTCTTTGTGTTTTATGTTACAGTACTACCTGGATGAAAGCCACGTCGATGAACCCGTCCAGCTGCGTCCTCATGTCGTTGACAGCCAAAGTCACCATGACGACACACAAAAGCCTTTTCTTGGCCCCTCCCCGTCACCGTCACATGACCTAAAAGCTACACCTGATTGGACGTGGCATCAGTATCCATCAAATCTACAGGTGAGTTGATGGCGAGGTTCAGTTATCTTGCCTTTGGATAAACAAGATAAATTGGTGCTGTTGTTGAAAGTAAAGTTTTTCAGTAATACAGTGTTGAGGCTGCCAGAGGATTTCATCTTTTCATAGTAATATTAAAGTGTCAAAAAAATATAGTATTGATTTATTGGTGGAAACTTTAAACACAGCCCCTTTTAATAAGTAGTAGTAATAATAAGTAGTTTCACAAGACCTCAGGGGAGAAATAAACTCTCTGCATACAGATATTTACGAGCGTCTGATATATTCTTAAAGTTTTCATGTGAAAACTAAGAAATGTTGCCTCAAACCACTGAGGATGAACAAAAGTTCTCTGTTCTTCAGGCTGAAGAAGAGCCGTCCTGTTATGAAGAAGCTGAGCGACTTCTCTCCGAACAAAGGTGAGAAAACACAGAAACCCTCTTGAGTTGTAGTACACAGATGGAGCGATAAAGGATATAGATCAGCTGTAATTTGCAGGATATTTCTAAAACCACAGAGATAAGGGGAACAGTGTTCTTTATGTCTTAACAAAAAAAATTGCATGTTAAAGCACGTAAGGTCAGTGGCTGACAAACACTTATTTGACTGGGTAATTAGATGAGCAATTTAACTTCTCAGATAGTGTTTGGTGTTTTGTGCTGGTCCATCCTTACTGGTCTGTTTTTGACAGATCTACCCTTGTCTGTGAGGGATGTGTATACTTTATAATATCTATGGAGTGTCCATTCACAAATCAACACACGATCTCTGTTTAATTGAGCCAAATATTCTATTTGAATGATGTAATACTGACCTGCATCAAGATGCTGTGCAGTCTGTTTAATCAGTTTCATCAATGAGTAGAAGTGAAAACTGTCTAATAACTTTATTCTGTCGCGGTTTCCAGATTAAACTCACTGAAATAAATAATAACTGCTTATAAAGTCAATTAACTAAACTCTAGCCCAGAATTTGTCTCTGTTGTACCTCTTATTAATACCAAGTTACTTATCTTCCAAGGAAACTACAGACCTATAAAATTAAGCATCACAGTTTTATTACGCAACATGAAGGTCTAAATGCTGTTTCAAAGTCTTCTCCATGATCCCAGGAATACAATTCTGTTGGAGAATAATGAATCCTTTTTTAAAGAGTCTAAAAATACTGTAAAAAAATACCCACAATGTGTGAGTTATTAATTGTAGAAGACAGCAATGGAAGACCTGGCACAAGTAAGAGTTCAGGGTCGGCACAATCCAGTCAGAGGCCCAAAAGGACATCCAGCCCATTAAAGCACTTAAGCTGGAGCAACTTTACTCCACTGCTGCATTGTGATAATTTATATTCTCTCATCCTGCACAATTTGGCTGTGTTGTCTACCAATTCTTGCCAGTTGCTGAGAAATTGTATGGTCCTTTTAGTTTCTTATCACAGACTCTTCAAATACTAATGAGTATGTTGTGTATGAGTACATGTTTGTTGGTCGAACAAGCGTTCTCCACTGTCCTTCTTTTTTAAAGTTCGATTTATCTGCTCCATACAGATGCAGCAGTAAAATGGTTGGTGTTATAGTTGTCCACTTCACTGGTCACAATCGACTGCACTGACAGCAAACCCTGAAAGTGTTATTACAATGGATACAGTGGAAAAAGTTCCAGCCAACCACAGTCATTGTGGTTGGTTCCTCCATTTGTCGCCCAAATGTAGATTTTTTCCAGCTCCAGTAACCAGTAAGACAGTTGGTCTTAACACCGCCACAGTTAGGGTTTCTAAACATGTTGAGCAGACAGTCGAGACACTAACACCTCCGCCTGTTCCCTCCCCTCCACAGTGTGACCCCGAGCAGGAGGGCTCCCTCGTCCCTGCCCCCAGCACTCCTCTACCTCCTTCTGGCTGCAGCTCTGGCTCTGTTGGTTTGTCTGATCTGGGGCTTCCTGGAGCCTCCGTGCCACCGTAGCGGCAGGATGCCGCATAGCCTCCACCTGGCACTGAGATACGTCAACGGACCGCCACCAACCTGAAGACCATCTAGAGACTTTCAGATAGTTTGGACAAGGCACTTTCTTCTGGCAAAAATTAGCTTAATAACAGCATGACAGAAATCTTCAGGGAGAGAAAAAAGTGGGATACTAAGGCCTTGAATCAGGGGCGTCAAACATACTTCCAGGACCACCATACAGCAGTTCTGGATTGTTTTTCTGCCCATTTTCCATTGTTAATTTCCATTGTTAGCAGGGATTTCTGGCACAACTTGACTTATTTCCAAGGTGCATGCAGAAGGAAAGTAGTCGGAAGACGTCAAAACTGCAGCAACACTTAATGCCTTTCGGCTTTCGGCCTTCATAAACCTTAGATGACCCATATGAAACACATTGGTTTTACAATAAAATTGTTGTTGTGTTGCTGGAGTTTTGACCTCTTCAGACTTATTTCCATTGTTAGCCATGTAACAAATTACAAATTAAGCTCCTTCACAGGGTAAATTTTGGTTGCTGTATTGGTCTAATGTAAGTCATGTTTTTAGGGATGCAACCTTTGAGAATTATTAATAGTTAATGGATTGTAATTAACAAACCACAAGAGGGTGCTGGAGGTTTCACTGGCTAGCTTGCAGCAGCTTTGATTAAATCTGAAGTTTAATATTTTTAAACTCTCCCTGAAAGCTGGAAACGTGGGTAACAAGGCTATTATTCCACCAAGAGACAAAACCAAATCAGATTGCCTTCAATACATCCAAATAAGCTCAATTTCAATATATTGTTCAAGAATCTCGTCTTTCTCTATTCTAGCTTTAGATCTGAGCTCAGTTCTTTCCTGTAATTCTCAATATGAGCCGTCTGTTAAATGAACACAGTGTAAACATTATGTTTCTTAGAATTTAAATATATCCTTGTCACCTAGAAAGTGCTGTTAAGCCAACATGAAAACATGTCTTGTTACATCAGGTACTAAACTATATTTATTCAGTTTGAGCCCATGCCTTAATGAAAAAAAACATAACTATAGCAGAATGTATGCTAACGGAAAGTTGTAATAAATATGTAATATCTTTATTTACCTCTGAGATTTTTGGTCGATAGCATTCGTGATTGCCTTACTCACCTGACTAATGCTACGTTGTTGTAGCATTAGCTGGTTAAATGTCCACCTTAATTCAAGGTAAATCTGTAAAAGTAAATCTAAAATGTAAATCTGATATGGTTGGTTGTAATTCCAACGTTTAAGAAGTCAAGCTTGGAAAAACCAAAGAAGAAATCTGGATGCTGTTTTTTGTTAAATGTAAAACCCTGATTCCACAGCAGCGGCTAGGCTAATACTGTTAGCTAGTTAGTGCAGAAAATGGCAACTGTAAGAGTACGTTTAGATCACATGTTGCAAGAAAGTTGAATGTCTTTAGAGAATTAATAATTTTATAACAGTGTTAGCTTGAATACCAATATGTTAGTTAGGAGTTTAGTGTTGAAAAACAGTACAATACAGGATAATTGACAATACGGGATTATTTTCGAAAAAATCACAGCATTTCTTACCCATAGGTCTGACTTGTAGGGCTCTTTAAGGGCTATTTATTTCCAATTTTCCAGATTGGAAATCTTAATCAGCGAGTTTCGGGTGATGTTGAAACGCAGCGTTAGCGCTGTAGGGAGGTAATCTAACAGACCTTTATGACCCACCATGTTGTTCATAAAACCTTCTAACATGTTTTGGGTTTTGTAGTTAATGAGGCATAGTCATAGTTTTGACATGAAAAGATTTACTGCCTTGCTTACATGTCTTTTATATATGTGCTAGTAAACTAACATGCAGGATGTAGCTAACAAGCTAGCTTTTTGACTTTCTGTAAATAACTATGTAATCACTTGCCATTCATGTCAATATTATGAAGTATTTTGTACTTTATCAATCACTAACTGCCTTGTTAAAGCATGATAGCACTTGCATTAATAATCCACTGGGATCTTTTGTAACAAGCTGTATATTGACTGTGCAAAATCACATATTCTACACATGACTGTTATTTTCTAAAGCAACTATTTTCTAAAGCATTTTCTCTGTATTTTTCTCCTCTGTTTTGAGGCCAGATTATTTTCCTGGAAATCAATTATGGCTATTTTTATCAAAGTGAAATTGTTCTTTGGTAAAAGGGTACATACTCTAAAAATAAATCTGCACTTGTAAATGCATTACCATGTAACAATAACACAACTTTGACTACAGTGACTAAAGATGTGATGATGAAGTCTCTGCAAGCTGATTTTTCAAAGAAATAAACTGAAACCGTGAAGAGCTGGAAGGAAGTAAATCAATCGAACAACTGGTGGATGACTTAGAAAATGATGGCTGGGATGTAAAGTTTATCTGATGTATTGAATGGGCTACAACATAAAACAAGCTGTTATGGTGTTTGAAAGCAAAGTGTGATTTATCTTTGATGTGCTCTTGCTGTGGAAGACTGATTTTTATGTTTTTACTGTCCACTAACAGTGTCAATATGTGTTACAGTCTAATGAAGGTGCCGCCTGCTTTATTTTGTGTTTTATGTGACGCTGAAGTGTTTTTGTTAATCAGCATCATGTCCTAGCTCTAAAAGAGGGTCTGTTTCATTCATCAACCATATGGATTTTCTTTGTAGTACATCCTGCTCGCTGTGTGAGGCGGTTTGCCAAAGCTTGACCTTTGACCTCAGGCTCTCTCACAGACAAAAAAATAGGCTAAAGACCCAGCAGGGTGTGGGATTAGGATGGTAGACTGGACTCAAAAAAAAGTGTTTTGTCACTAGATCATTGGATATATTCTCTTTAAGAGGATAATATATTGTGAATTTATTTTGTTACGTTGATCCAGTAGCTTGTCAGAGCTGCATGTGTGACTTAAAACAGAAATGTCTGACTTTCTCAGGGGAAGATGCCAGTCCAGGTTCCCTACAAATACAATTTCAGAAGGATCAAAGTATCAGCCCTGCTGTCGGCAGGCTGCATGACAATAATGAAGATGATGTGTGTCTTAAGGCCTTTAAAAAGGGAACTTAGTGAGTCATCTGCCATCTAAAATGTATTGTTTTTTGTTAAAAAATGTTCAATATTTCAAAATCAGATGATTACATCCAATCAAATGTTCATTTTTTTACACAAGTGTCTGAATATAACAAATAAAATGAATTGTAAGTAACATTTTTACTTTCTTGATAAGTCATTTAGTCACTTTTGTCTGAGTGCAACACCTGTTTCTTACGTATAGAATGTATTTGAATGGGCCATCCAAAAGACTTATGTTTCTTCCGTATATAAGAAGTCTCAGTGAAAAGCATTTGAGAGTGGAGATTCATTGGTAGGTATGCTGTATGATCTATTCATGTGCAATACTGGTATTGGAAAAAGTCCCTAAACAGAGGTTTGTTGAAGGATGAGCTGCTTTTTTTTAAGTTTTTTTTTTTTTTTTTTTTTTTAGCTCAGACTCCAAACATAAAAGTATAAAATCCAGGGACCAGATCTATAAATTATGCATATTCACAAAAGCAACATGCATGCACAGTTTTCCCACACATAACCTTGTAAATATAAAAGCAGAATACGCACATCTCACACATACTTCAGACCACATGTTTTCTAGAGCGTTTCAAGGGTAATATGACACGGTGAAGAAACAAACATTAGGTTAAAGATAGAATCCAAATATTATTTCTTTAGACTGTTTGCCAGTTTCACTGACTGCAGATTTATACATTTGTTTAATATTCTCGCAATGTTTTATAATTTTTTTTTTAATTTTTATTTTACAACAGTTGGACTGTAAAAATGCAGGTAATGTCCACAGTAAATATCTGTATTTTTTAAAAAATTCTCTGCAGAATAACTAAAGTTTTTTTTTTTTACTGTTATTTGATGGTAAGTGTGGCAACTTTTGCTGCCTGACTTTTTACCATTTTCTTACTATTTATTTATTTTATTTATTTAATTATTTAACATTTTTTTACATTAAATTTAATATTTTGCTTTAACAGAAAACAGAAAGTTGCCTTTATTTTACATTCAGTAATAGGATGTGTATTTTTTTTGTATTTTTACATAGAATTCAATGTAATTTAACATTCAAGACCATTAAGTAATTGAATAATTCTGTTAAAAAAAAAAAAATAATAATTTACAGATTACAGCCTTTATTTTATGGTGAATATTTTAAATAAAAATTTACTGTGGTTTTATGGCATTTACAAAAAAAAAACTGTAAAATAATACAGTAAATTTCTGTGAGATACTTTTTTTTGGTACTGTACAGGTAGGTAATTACTTTTTTGTGATCACTTTGTAAAGTCTGTTTCAAAGTCAAACTTAAACATGAAAAAAAAAAAAAAAATACTCATGGTAAGTCAAACTTTTTAATTTAGTTTCCTGGCAGAAATGGACTTCCATAATACACTCCTGCAATTAATGTTTGCTTTTAAAAAAAAATAAATAAATAAATCGTGACCGTCATCTTTCCTCACTTTATCATTACATGAACAAATGTTAGCATTAAACATTTAAATGATGTCACTGAATGTTTTGCAGAACCATCTTTTATTAATGTTCCTGTCTGCCAGTAGGTTGGTTTGACTGCACATGGTTTGGTAAAAGCATTCATATTATATTTTAATTTAAACACTCACACAGATTCAGATTTTATTGCCAGTGTAAAAGTTTTAAGCTTTTGTAACAGTGACTACTTCAGTTTTCTCAATTTACAGAACAATACAGTGGTTTCAGTTTTGAATATTAGTCGTCTGTCTGCAGGTTAAATCTATGGAAGACACCATGTAATGTTCAAGAGCTGTGCACTCAGTGTTGTTCCTGCAGGTAAGGGAAGAGGTGTGTGTGTGTGTGTGTGTGTGTGAGTAAGTGAATGACGGCAAGTTTTACATTTACGTGTCTTACAGCAGATTTGCATGCTGGATCTCATGCTGTGCTCACGTGCCTGAAGAACGTTGAGTCACTGCTAATACATTTAGCAGGGATTAACAGTGCAGAACAAGCAGCCTGCGCATGTGTGTAGTCATGTTCAGAAAGAGCGCAGTGGGAAGTAGAGCTGGGCCATGTATCAATATTATATCAATATGGAGATATGAGACTAGACTAGACAATATTTAAAGGCTGCATTACAGTAAAGTGATGTAATTTAATTTTCTGAATTTACCAGACTGTTCTAGCTCTTCTATTATTTGCCTTTACCCACTTAGTCATTATATTATCATTACTGGTGATTATTTATCATAATTCTCATTGTGTAAATATGTTGTGAAAGCACCAATAGTTATCCCTACAATACTGTTGCAATATTGATATCAAGGTATTTTGCCCAGCCCTAATGGGAAGTCATTCTCATTGTTTGTCAGTAGGAGGTTTGTGGGCGCTGATGTGTGTATGAGCTACACACACACACATCATTATAACTACCAATAAAAATGTAACAATGGTTGGAAAATCCTTTGTGTGTGTGTGCAGAGACAAATTTTATGAAAAGGCAAGGCATGCAACTGCTTGGGGCTCCCCCGAGGGCTGATTCACACTGTCTCAAAATGTGAGAATCCCTCCTTAACTGCAGCACCATTACAGTGACAACCAGTAATGGGAAACTCCCAGTAGCGTCTTGTTTCCACCGGGCATGACTGCGTCACATTCGGGCTGAAACGCTGTCTTGTTCCATCCTAAAAAACCAGTTGACACAATAACATCTGGAGATATTTGGAGCTTTTTGCTGAGCAGATCAGTTAGATATAATGTTGGGAGGAATAATACAAGCAAAAACAATGATGATGATGTCTGATGAAGAGCTGCAGACAACCAGCACACTTCCAACAGATGCCCTGCCGTGTCATGGAAAAACACTTACATCTCCACTCCAGTCATGGCTCGGAGTAATTACCCCCAAAACACTGGAAAAATGCCAGAAAGTTAGCAGAACAGAGCAGTGAACTTCTTTATATGGAGCAGATGACCATATAAAGAAATTCGTCACCAGCTGACGTCAGCTCAGGCTGAAAGTGGAAAAAAACATTAGAAACCGAGCGTTCAGAGCAGTTTGAAGCTGCTGCTTTTCCCTCACATGGATTACTTCCACATACATTTACCTCATTACCTCATTGACACCTTGGCTGTGTTTAATATGAACATCTGATATTATAACATTATATACACACATGACTACAAGATAACAAGGAAAAGCATAAAAAGTCCCCTTTAAGTAATTCAAATGGAATAAATAAAAAAAGATGATAGGATAATATACATCAATAAGGCCATAAGGAATATTTAACCCTCCTGTTGTCCTCGGGTCAAATTTGACCCATTTTCAAATGTTTTTTATATCACAAATATGGATTTCTTTCATCTAATTGCCTGAAAATCACATGGATGGTTCCATATCACACACTTTGCAAGTAAAAGTAATCACTACTTTCATTGAATTTTAGGTGTTTTATTAAAATTTATAGCATCTGTGGACTTTTGTCCTCCAGAGTAAAAAATTGACCCGGGAGGACAAAAGTTGCATGGTCGATGGGAAGACAACAGGAGGGTTACAGATTCATATTTTGTGAATATGCTGTTGCTGCTCAGTATTATAGGAGTTTATCTTGTGAGTCAGCTGGATTCGTCAGTGTGAATCCATCTTGTCAGGTTTTGAGTTATGTGCTTGTGTCCTACGAGGATTCTCTCGTGATCTTGCGAATCCAGCTGCTGCCTTACAAGGTAAGACGGTGATAGACAGATGGTTCATCCAATCACCTGCCAAGTAGTTTTTTTTGAAAGTGCATGCCCCTTTTTCCCCCCCAAACAGTTTCCAAGGACAATTTCTCAGATGGTTCTGTGTAACAAGCCATCTGGCATGTCAGGTTATCATAGAGTAGCTATTTCTTATCTCTCCACAGGAACGCTGGTGAAATTCCTATCAACATAAAAAAAAGGGAACAAGACCCCCCTCCAGGTCCTGGTCCTGGTTAATGCAAGTTCATTGCATCCTAATGGTGTTGGTGAGATATGCCATGCCTTCTAAAAATCATCATGATAATATGTTCTGTTATTTTTCCTTATCAGGTCCATTTAGCAACAGCAACAACACCGTCCATAACTATGGAGTTTATTATTTATTATTATTATTTATTATTATTACTGTTAAGTAGTCAGATAAGATAATTACATTTGTTTTTTCTGCTAACATTAGTGTGAAAAATGTTTAGGCCAGATATTGATGAGCTCTGATTTCACAATATGAGGTTTGCTCCCAAGGAGAAATAACTTTTTAAAGAGTTTTAAGTCATTTGTTTTTTATATATATATATATATATATATATATATATATATATATATATATATATATATATATATTAAAATATATTTATATACTTTTTTACTTTATACCTTTAAGTTTTTTACATTGATCTTATTTCTTAAATATTTAACTATGTTTTTATTGTAACTGAGGAGTTTATTACGTTTGTTTTTTGCTATTAATATATAAACACTTTTTGATTAATATTTGATTATTTAATAGGTGTTTTGGGGAACGTAACGGCAATGAAAGTCGGTCAAAAGAGCCCTGTGGGATTTTCTGCCCGAGGCCCCATCAGACTCTGTGTGTGTGTGTGTGTGTGTGTGTGTGTGTGTGTGTGTGTCACGCCAGCGCCAGGATGAAGAGACTGAGGGGGCTCTGTTAAAAATTGCGAGGGGGGCAATTTTTTCATAAAATAATATTAATTGATTTAACCATGCAATAGCCTCAGAAAGGCTACGTAACGACGTAAGGCTACTGTTTCAAAGTCAAAGAACACATTTATTAATCAGAGCACTCACAGAAGAACGTAGCTCTCTCTAGCAGAGCGCTAAATATTATATGATTCTCATATATATAAAATATGAACTATTCTCTGTCAAAATCAGAAACAGCTGTTTGCAGCTTGCATCTCTCTCTCTCTCTCGTTGACTGTCCCCTCACTTCCCTGTCGTTTCCCCCTCTCTCTGTGGATTGGTACAATGGGGGGGGAATAAAAATAGGGCCGAAAGTTCTATTTATAACCACGAAAAGCAAACAGGCGAAGAAACTGAACTAAGTGACGTGTTCTGTCTGTCTATTTATCTCCACTCCGTTACATTACTATGGACAGTGTGGCCCTAGTAGGCACCTATGCTAATCATATTAAGTAATAGTGTCTATGCTATCAGTCCAGTACAACCTAGTCAGGCAGGGCAGGAAGGTCTAGGAGTGGCCCCCAACCTTGACTAAGACAGCCATCAGCTCCTGGAGGATTCTGGGTAATTCTCCCCAAGGCCACAATGCCTCAGGTAGATGGAGATAACTACCATCACTGAATTTGAATGTTTATTTTATTTGATAGGGACGATGCAATTTAAAATCGTTTCAATAAAGAGCATGAACACTGATGAGCTGCACAGAGAGTTTATAGCTATTGCTAATTTTCAGCTCTTGTCCATGTGGTGCCAACTTTGATGTTTGGTGTGTCAGAGTACCACTTCTGTCATGCTTGCAGGCTGGGAAGATAGGACCTAAAGGAAGTCCTTCCAGAAATGGTCTGCAATCAGCTGACTGTGCCTCCATCTCCTTCTGCTGAGAAGCTCCGACTGTGGGTTCACTACTTGCAGCCATAAGCAAGGTGTTCAGGGTGACACGGCAACGTCAGACGGCACATATCCTAAGGGCTTTGAGTTGAGGATCTCTTCAACTTTGATGAGTACAGCCCTCAGGACCGCTTCAGTGACAGTCTGGACTCCAAGTGTAACTTGGACTTGGAAGGCTTGTTTGAGGGGCCTGATCTCTCTCTCCCAGCAGCCACCAAAGTGGGGTGCGCTCGGTGGATTGACGGAGAATCTGATTTTTTGGGGAACAAGCTGGGTTTGAAGCTCTGGCTGGAAGGAGGCAAAGGCTTCCTTTAGCTTTTGTTCTCTTCCTCGGAAATTAGTGCCTTGATCCGAGAGAAGTTCAAACGGCTTGCCCCTGCGAGCCACAAATCTCCGCAGTGCCACGAGAAAAGAGCCAGTATCAATACTGGAGAGAAGATCGAGGTGCACGGGGGAGTTTTTCCTTACCGCTGTCGCTAAGTGCTGCTCATGAGGGGAATTGTTGAGTCTCTGTAAATTAAAGAGCACAGTCTAGACCTGCTCTATGTGAAAAGTGCCCTGAGATAACTTTTGTCACTATATGAATAATATATAAATACTATATAAATACTAATAAATATTTGAATATTACCCCCATCTCTTCTCATTTCTCCAGCCTACTTTGATAGTGCAAGGGCCAAAAAAATCTAGTCCTGTAGAGCAGAAAGCTGGCTTGTGCAGGCATAGTCTGGGGCAAGTTGGACATTTCGGGGACCTCTGGCTTGCTACACCGTTTCCTACAATCAGTGTGCTGTCGTCTGACAGCCTCTCATCTCCGGAGAACCCAATAATATCACCGCATTACGGCAAACACATGCTCTGCACCTGGATGATGTAGCTGCTCATCAAAGGTTTGTTTGATTAGCTGGGTGATTTTGTGCTTGGGGTCGAGTACAACCAGATGAACGGTCTCTACGTCAAGGGAGGGGTGGTGGCGTAGGCGGCCACCCACGTGGATCAGCTCAACAATGCTGTCTAGCACCGGGGACAGGGTGAGGAGACGACCCTACCTTAGCTGTTGGAGGTCTGCTGGAAAACAGTCGTGCTGTGCTCGCCATAGGAGGATGTTCTCCACGTCTCTGTAATCATCTGCTGTGAGTGGTGCGTTTGGTCTCCGTTGGCTTTGAAATCCGGCACTGGTGGACTTGAGGGTACTGCTGTGAGACCACAAAAGGCTGTTTTTCTCAATTCCTCACTGTCGATAGAGATAGGTTGTGTGTGTGTGGTGATTCCAGCCACTGGTCTGAGCTCTCCTGTAGGATATCACTGGTTGGGCTACGGGCCGAGTCCACATTGCACCATGACTCTCTGTCAGTGAGGTTCTGTATCTTGGCAACCTGCGTGCCCACAAACACCTTGAATCTGCAGGAGTCTGACTGTAGCCAACTGAGCACAGCGGTGGAGTCTGTCCAGAATGTGAAGTGGCGGATGGAAAGGGTTGACTCCTCCTCCTTCTCCCACAGCCTCCTCTCGCCAACTGTGCCCCTGTCAGCGCCGCACACAGCTCCGGGCGAGGGATGGATTGTAGTTTGCTTTGTTAGCTTTGCGGCCACACGGGAGCGGGCTGTGAGAAATGAAACCTCCACTTTGCCACTGAGACTCTCTGTCTGGAGATACACCACAGAGTCATATGTGTGTGTGTGTGTGTGTGAAGCTCTCTCTCATGTCAGCTATGAAGTGTGTGTGTTGTGTGTACTGAAACATGTGCACAGTGTGTGGCAGTCATTCTCAATAACTGTCAACAGTAGTGTGTGTGTGTGTGTGAGTGTGTGTAAGACGTACAGTCACTGTTTATTGAGTGCTAGCAGTGGATTGTGTGTGTGTGTTTTTTTATGTCATGTCACTCCCTGTTTGTGTTTCTCAGCCTGTGATCTTTCTCTTGTGTGTGTGTGTGTTACTGTATTTCCTTGTTAATTTGCCTGTTTTTCTTCTTCATGTAGAGAAAGTTTGCTTCAGTGTTTCTTGTTCTATGAGAATCTTTGTGTGTGAGCAGCAGTTGCGAGTGACTCAACTGATAATATTCCTTTTATTCGTGTGACTCTGCAGTCGTGCTCTTCCGTATGTGTGTGCGTGTGTGTGTGTGTGTGTGTGTGTGTGTGTGTGTGTTCGCGCTCTGCTGGTGATCCAGTTAATGAAAGCACTCCATCTGTTCAGAGCGCCAACAGGCCTGCAGCTGGGATGAAGATGATTATGATATCTGCTCATTAAGAAAAAACTGACAAAAATTTAAAAACTTTCTACTTGGCAACGACCGTGACAATAACCATTGAATTTATTTTATTACTTTTTTATTCTAAAAATTGAAGCCATGGACATCACCAGTCTGCACATTATGTGATCCCAAACCATTATAAATGTTTTGTTTTAACATGTATATTAAAGAGTTAAACATGAGCCGTGTGACTGTTGTTTTGCACAAATGGCTGCAGCATTTTCTCACACATAGACACCAGATATTTGTTCTCAATTTCTTTCCCGGGCATCTCGTTGTGCATTCTGCGTCAATATGTCTTGGATTCCAATTTTAAATCTATGCATTGTCCAATAAAAGATGGTATGTGTTTGGACAGACGAGGCGTGTGTTTTAGTCGCCGCGCGTGGAAACGGGGGCGGCGGTGAAGGGAGGAGGAGATAGTCCGGGGGCGGCTGGCGCATGAATGGACGCGATTGTTAAGAGCGACCAATAAAATGCCTTAAATTCAGTTAGAGGGCAAATAATATCGGGTTAGCCGAGGTATCTGCTAGAGGACTTAACCTCATGGTCAGTAGATAGAGAGCTGATGGAGCGAGAGAGATGGAAGACTTAGAGGAACAGAAACTTGAGAGAAAGTTAGGATAAATATCTTGTTTTTAAAAAGGAAGTCATTAAAGACAAAAGTCATTAAAGTGGCAAGACCACACATGCTAGTCAAAGAGGTCTGATATAGCGCTTAACAGCTGTTTCCTTGACTGTTAAAAACAACCGAGCCAATCAGAGCTTTATAGGCGGAATTAAGGATGGGGACATCATCTTCCTGCACCAGAATAATAGACAGGAATATGGTGACGATCTCCAATTACCAGTACACTGGCGCATGGCGAAGTACTTCATTTCCTGAGCAATGTGTTTCCATGCATTGTTATCATTAATGTTTTATTACCGAAGCAGTGACTACCACGGTTTGAGGCTGAAGCTGATGAAGAACCTTAAAGTGCCACTGACGGCCACTTGATGCTCCAACTGACTCCCATTCAAAAAGCCTCAACTTCTCTCTAGAAAGTCTTTTTTCAACGAGTCATTATGGTCTTAATCACTAAATTCAGGCCCTCTAATAAGTGTGCTGGTGGTCATTTTGGAAATTATTGCTCCTTTAATGAGATTTGAAGACTTATAGTAGCTTTGATGTCTGCCGTGTGGGTGTTGATTGACAGTTCAGGCTCACCTGCTGCTCTCAGTGTTTGAGTGTTTATGTGTGAACTTGTGGCAGTACTGATCCTCCAGACCACAGCTAAGAAGAAAAGTAGCCTGCGAACCAGTTCCCTGCCACATAAAAGAAATTAAATAAAGAAAAACATAATATTCACTTGGAGAAACCACCTCACAAGGTTCTATACACAGGGAAATGTCCCCTTAATAAACAAATGCCTCTTCGATAATTATAATGAAAAAATGCCTCTTTAATATGTATGATAAACAAACAAAATAAAGCCTGCAGGCTATCGTGAGGCAAGCACAACCTCCTGCATGAATAGCACCAAGATCAACCCAATGCAGGTAGCTTGGTTGAAAGGTTTATTACCTCAAATCAGAAAGGCAAAAGACCAGAAAGAAGACTCAAAACAGACCAGAGTTTCTGTCTGACAAATGAGGTCTGCAACCAGTTGAAGAAAGAACAGGGTGTGCAGTTTCTCTCCTCTCTTAAACCCCCAGAAAAAAGGCGTCTCCACACCCTGATTAGCCATGAGGGGAATGAACTCAGCTGCCCTCAATTACTATTCAGGAGCCAGTCCCTACACCTTGCACAACAGGTGATCTGAATACTCCTCCAATCAACCCAGAGGGATTTCGACATGCAACTATCCGAATTTGGAACAGGCAGACAGAGGAAATGACAGCAAGTCCCTCGAATGGGTGACTGCTACAAACTGGGGGTTTGACAATCCAACAAGCAGTTTGTTTGAAGCACTACTGAGACCTTTATCTTCCACTTAACTAGTCTTTACTGACTAACTACTTTGTAACTCAGCTTGATGTGCATATAATAGAAATATGTTCAAGATGTTTACATGGCATAACATCCATGTTTCTGAGACCAGGATGCAATATTTACATGCATAAAGAGAAAACTTTCTCTCCACAAACCAGGATATCCTCCAACTTCTTTACACTAAGCTGAACTCGACGCAAAAACAGTAAAGAGACCAGAAAGAATCAATTGAGAAAGAAGAGGATCGAGAGGGAGGATAGATTCTGGTCACATTCCTGCTCTGGAGCTGCTGCGTTTGGGAATTTGGGATATTTCAGTCTGTATTTATGAAGAGCACACTCACTGTGTTGTTGTATAATGGGAGCTTGAGCTGCATACATTTCACACAAAAACCTCCTTCAGCCCTGCAGCATATAGACACGTCCGATCTCTATTAGCTGCTAGTTTCTCAGAACTGCGGCGACCAAAACCAAATGGTCCCATGTTATATGTCTTTTTTATTGAGGATCAGAATTTTAAAAACACTTCTTAGTTTTGCCTGAATGGATGTAAAGAAGAGAATCGGCTCCAAACCAAATTATTGAATTGATTTAATTTAAATCCAGCAGCGAGTGGCCATTATGCGCCGGCTGCTGCGGTTAATGTGATTTAAAACGTACACTGCGGCTAAAGCACATTGATGTCAGATAGAAACATGCTATTGATTTAATTGAGATGTAATGAAGTTATTCTATTTACTGGTACACACACACACAAACACGGAAAAACAGAAAAATTCACTTTTCTCTGTACATTACCCGCTCTCTTCTTCGTGAGTGTACAGGGGTTTTGCATTAAATGAGATGTGTGTTTGCCTGTGTGTGTTCACGTGTTTACTGTGTGTGTGTGTGTGTTGGTGATGCAGATACAGACGCTCAGTGTGTGACTCCAGGCTGGACACACACACACTCCCTGATCTCTAGAACTAATGAACCGTCCAAATTGCCGTCCTGGACAGCCATATTCTCGAGGTTTCGGCATCCTTAAGAGACACTTTTTAATTTTATCGTCCCGAACACATTCACTGCATTTCAGTGTCTCAAATAAAAATAAAAAAAACTCCACACAGAACTTGTTTCATTTCATTAAGCAGGGATCAACTTATGAAAAAGCAATGCCAGTAAACAATATCACTGTGTGTCTCGGTAGAGATTTTCATTTAGCTCTTAAACAGAATATTGTTGATATTACAATACTGTTAGTGTTGAAGCTAAAGGACCATTTCATAGATCTGAAACCTTTTGACAATGTGGCATTGTGGTTATCTTATGTATTTATGCACATCAGAACCATCATCAACAATATCTGAATCTGATAAATAGGATCTAATCATCCCCAAATGTACACATGGGCTCAGTGCAGCAAAACACAACAAAATGTTTCATTAAGTTTTATTAAATGGAGCAACAAATGTCTTGATTCGCAGGTCGGAATGTGTTAATACTTCTAGATTAAAGGTTCCTCTAGGTTGAATACAGACATTTCAGTGACTATATTCTCATAATTGTTCGGGTCCACTTCACATTGAAATGTAGTCATTTAATAGCTGTTGAAATAACAGATGGTTGAAACCATGCTAGGTGAGTGTTGCTCCTAAGTTTACCTTTTAAAACTAAAATCCAACCACATTAGTGACACAAGGGTTTAGAGATGGCAATGTTCAATGGTCCAACAATTTATGAGTAGCTATTAAATTTATTGTCATGAAACTTTGTACAGACATTCATGGTCCCCAAAGGATGAATCCTACAGGTCAAACTTTCCAGGTCCTAATCAGATACCTCTACAACTAATGAGCAAATATTTTGACTTTCAAGACCTTTACATTTCTGGTCCATGTTCCCTCCATCCGAAGCTGTGTTCAACCTGTTTGATAACAGTATAAACAAATATACAATACATTATTTTGTTTTTCCATTTTTCGTGTGAGTTTAAAAAATGGAAATCCATGTGCTTTTCCCGTTTTAGTCTTCAAATTGGCCATTGGAATTGTAATGAAACCAAAACCAGAAGACAACTTGTTGTCTATATTATCTGCCCCTACTGCATCTCTACAAAAACATGGTCATTGGCTGTGCTTGCTATAGCCCAGATAGATAGATAGATAGATAGATAGATAGATAGATAGATAGATAGTTTTCAGCATAATGCAAAACAGTGCTGAGATGAATCTATACAGAATTATAGGCTATAATAAGACAAATGTGACATGTTACTTGCGATCGACAGGTTTTGTTTGTCACATTTGTGTGTAAAAGTTATGGAATCGCCTCTGCATGTGGAGTTAAATCAGCATAAAGGAAGTCAAACAGACTTTCCAAAGTCTTCAGTTATTATCCAGTTCAGTTTATTGATGATGTAATTAGCCCAGTAGACTCATTTCTCTCTTGAGTGGTCCCTTTCTATCATGGCCAACATGGCTAGCCCGCCAGCACCACCCTTCTGGGTTTAGCACATCACCTCATGCCCTGCAGTGCAAGTCTCCCTCGATCTTGGTGAGGATGGAGGCCACTCGTTGCCTGGACCCTGGTTCTGGCTGTTACAACAAGGACATTACTGAACAGTATATATATATATTCTTATTGCTTATTCTTGCACATCCATCATTTTTTAAAACCAGCTATCTAAACCAGGTTGCATGTAACCATCTCCTTTCATCTTGTAATTAGCTGAAGTGTCAGTGTGTCTCAAAGCAAAAACTAAACACTGCACATGACAATGATAGTCAGTTTAGTCAGTTCAGTTAACCATTCCAAAAAAATAATATTATAAAAAAACATATTATTAAATATGGTCATAACCAGATACAATATGGAACAATGCACATGACTTCACAACTTCACTTGTGCTATCTCCTGTTTTGTAGATAACAGGCATGTCAACGTTTTTATTACCTCCTATTTTCCACCCTCTATAATATCCATGTGGACTATCATTACACACACCTGGACATTCTGCATATTTAATAATATTTCAGGCATTTTTCATTATTAAAATTTCAGGTGACGAATGAGAGCATTTATCTAACAGATGATGCAAACAGGAATATCTTTCCATGCCCAGATGGGTGTTTCAGCCTTGTGGACATAAGAGACATAATGAGGTCCATGGATCTTCAATAGAGGAGAGGAATGACCAAACAATCACCACCATACTGCCTCCCAGAAACCCTGCTGTGTTCGAGTTCAAACACTCTTTGCCATCAGCAGAAGCGGCATCCACATCAAGGGCTCAAGTGCTCAAAACCCTCCAAAGGTAATGAAATTAAAATCTCATTTAATTGTGACTATAAGTAGAACTGTCAGTATTGGTGAACTTACAAATGGGAGGGTGGTGAACACCAGGATAGTGGTGGTTTGGTTCACAGAGGTGGACGCAACTATAGCAAACATCGTTGTCAAGGTCACAGAGGCCATTGGGATGGAGATAATGGATTCAGAGGGAACATGAGGTGCTACAGAGTTTAATTTATACCTAATTATCTACATCTCTACCAGCTAATACCCTTTAATGTATTCCTTCCTTCAGTTAAACAAAGATAAAACAGAGGCCATTATATCTGGCAACAAAGAGGAGAGGCTCAAGGTTGTTGTGCACCTCGAGAGGCCTTACAGCAAAGAACCGGGTTAAAAACCTTGGTGTTATAGTCGACTCTGACCTTAGTCTAAATAGACACATAAAAGCAGTAACAAAATCAGCCTTTTATCATCTTAAAATATAGCAACACTCAGATACTTCATGTCAAAACCTGACCTGACTCATTCATGCTTTTATTTCTAGCAGGGTAGACTACTGCAATGGTCGTCTGACAGGTCTCCCCAAATAGACCATCAAACAGCTGCAGCTTATTCAAAATGCAGCTGCTAGAATTCTTATGAGAACCAAAAGGACAGACTACATTGCCCCAATTCTTAAAGGAAAACTCCACCCGAAATCTAAATTTATACTCCTGTTTAGTCTGTCTGAACTACGCCTAATGCTTGATTTGAGGGGGAATGGAGATTTGGAGGCGGATTATTTGAATTTTTGTCTCCAGATGATGCATTTAAGTCACTACACTGGCTTCCCTTCAGCAGCAGAATTGATTATAAAGCACTGTCGCTTCATTATAAATCAATACATGGAGTGGGACTAAATAAATCAAAGAAATGTTCAAGAAATATACTCTCAGGTCACTTAGAAGTGGCTTGTTAGTAGTGCCCAGTGCTAGAACTAAGCAAGACAAATGAGCTTTTAGTCATAATGCTGCATGTCGTTTGAACTATCTCCCTGATGATATAAAAGGAAATCCAACCCTAGAAACTTTTAATTCAAGACCTCACTGTTCTCAGAGGACTAGAGAAGAATTTATTCGAGTTGCTATTTGAGTTCTTATCTTAAAATTGTCTTGTACCCCTTTTAACCACTTTTTAATTGATGAGTCTTTTTAATAAATTGATTTTCTTTTAATGAATTGTCTTTTAATCTATCATTTGTAAAGCATCTTGAATTGCCTCTGTGTATGAAATGTGTGCTACATTAATATAACTGCCTTGGCTTGCTTTACAAATTGTAGAGCAGATTGCTGCTTATATGTTTATGAAGCTGATAAATGTAAATTGCAATATGCAGATGAAGATGTTCATGTTGTGACTTTGCATGGATTTCTGCATTTTAATTCTCTCTTGAGGTTCCTACCACAGGAAGAAGAACTCCTGTAAGGTGATGGCATTAACGGAGGCAGATTTCTGAAGTCTGCAACAAAAGAAGTGGAGAATCTCTTTCCCACCCCATAACAGCCTGGTTGCCAGAATAAAACATTGGCAGTTTACGTTTCTGCAAACCACAGAAACGTTGAATATCTGTGTTTCAACGCATGAAATAAGTAGCATATTAACATTTCAACAAAACGTATCATCTCAACATTTGTAAAGTGACGTAGTTCACATGTGATCTATATGAGTTGATCTTTCCTATTAGGAGGAGGAGGGGCAGGTGGATGGTTGGTAAGTTTGTTGGCAGCAAGTTGGAAATCAGCAGAGAACACGGTTCGAGACCACCTCGAAACCAATGTCCGCTTCCCGTTTCAAACGACAAAAGCGGGTGTTTTTAGCAAGACGTCAGGACATTTGCAGCCGTTTTTCTGGCAAGAAAACTGGGTATTTTATTTTTTTATTTTATTTGAACCCAAACCATGATCTTTCCCTAACCCTAACCAAGTGGTCTTTGTGCCTAAACCTAACCAGACCTTAACCACAGTGTTGTCACACCATAAAACATCATTATTCAACAGGTAGAAATGTTAATATGCTACGTTTGTAGAAATGTTGATATGATACATAATTCATGTGTTGAAACGTATATATATTCAACGTTTCTGTGGTTTGCAGAAACGTTCAATGCCAACGTTTTCCTCTGGCGATTGGGTTGCCCATAACCGGGGTATTTGATCTGACAACTTAATCATATAATTTACAGGCAGGAATGGATTAGAGCTAAAACCTAAATGGTTGGGAGCCTCTTTCGTAGAATACTCTCCATGCAAATTTGCTCCTCAGAGGGAGTGGTCACCATTAATCAGTACAAAGTTATTCTGAGTGATCACCTTTATTCTATTAAACATTTCTATCCTAATAGGATTGTTTTCTTTCAGCATACTAATGCCCCCATCCACAAGGCATGAGGGGTCACTGAATGGTTTGACTTTAAAGAATACGTGAGACATATATGCTCCGGCCTTCACAATCAGCAGATCTCAACTAAATTAAACCGCCTACAAGAGATACCACATGATGGAAGGATCAACAGTGTTCCATCCCTGTAGTACAGTGTTTGCAGCCTTGTGTGCTTTATTTTTTCAGATGAACATGTTCTTGATGACGAGCTGATGATTAAAATCAGGTGCATTGGAGCAGGAAGACATCTAAAACATAGAGCACATCCCAAGTGTCTTAAATTGCATCCACGTGTCCCTCACTTGCGTCTTTTCCTTGCATCTTAGTCCCTCCCACCATGAATGCATAGAGAGACACAAGGAAACCATGCGAGGAGAGAGGAAATATGCTTTTAGAGAAATGAGACGTTTTTTCCTCTGAAGCGTCGTGTGAAGTGACGTCTGCTTCTGATGACGACAGCAGCTGATCACAGCTGGATCAGCTGTCAGTCAGTTTGTGTCTGCACACATGTGCGCTGCGCTGACACTAATAACGGTGCACAGTTATCACTGCCAGCAGCTGTTTCCTCTCTGCAGCCTGTTACCTGTTTGACAAACACCTGTACATGAATAAAAACCTGGATTATTTATTTATACTGTGTGCTGTGTCCTGCTCAGAAGCACAGGAACCATTTCTACTGGCAGAATGCATTTATATTATTTATTAATTATTTATTGATATCCTGATAATAAATGTTTTATTTAATAACCCAGAATATGATCAGGGTGTCTTTTGAAGACTGGAAATTATTTATTAGGCTAAATGTTTCAGGGAAAAAGGAAATTATGTCACTCGTATCAAACCCGACGCTCAGCCTCACATGTGACTGAATGGAAATGATGATAAATTATGTAAAATATAAATGTGTTTAAAAAGTGCTGCCCTGACTTTAATTTTATCCCTAATAAAAGTTAATGAGGGAAATAACAGATCATGAGGAGAAGAATCTTTCTAATAAATGAAGAAAGATGTTTATGGTTCTTTTGTTATTCAGACTGATAATTACACACAGATTTTTAACTAGATGTTGAATCAGAAAACAAATAAAATATAAAACATGGGAGTGATATACTTGAGTTTAATGTGTAATCTGTCTCCACTCTGGTATCGCTCATGGTTCTTCAGAGATCCCTCCTCACTCCTCAGAGCAGAAATAAGAAACTTGGGATGGCCTTCAAAATGGCAGACCAGAACAACTTCAAGTGAGGAAATATCAAATAAGAGACTTGGGATGTACCCATATAGGGCAGAGGGTACTCAGGACCAGGATTAAGAAACACTGCCATAGTAGTATTGTAGTAGTATTGAGCTATTCTGGAGGGATGCAAGACCCCTCTTCCCAAAAAATTCCAACATGTTGTTGGATGTTGTCGATAGTGCTGACCTAGAAGTCAACCAAATATTTCCTCTAAGTGTGTCCTTTCTCCTTCTCTCTGTCAGCAGTAACATCATGGGCATTAGGCCCCTCCTACATCTTAAAGAGGTCATTACGCCCCTTACCCTGTTTAACATTTTCATTTTTGTGGTCTATTTAAAACATTTGCATGTTTTTACAGTCAAAAAAACTTAGTTACAGCTGTACAGGCCATGGATGCAGCCCCTCTGTCTCACTTAGCCTAAAACAGGCTTTTTTTGTGTCTGCTCAAGCCCCTCTCTTCTGGTTGGCTGACTGCTTTCTGAGCACGCCCAAGCCAACCACAGGTAATGGACTGTAACCAGTAGCTAGGAAAAACCAGGGTACTAGGTGAAACTCACTGGTAAATTGCGATGGCCACCACTGAGTATAATGTTATCTAACCTTTGGAAGGCTAATGACAAATTTGCTTCCTGACATCCAACAACTACGCAGAGTTTCCTCATCCATTGTCTCTCCTCTGCTCCGCTCCGTGTGTGTGTGGAGGGGCTAAGTCCCGCCCCCCGGTGAAACACAGAGAGCAGAGCAGAGAAGAGAAACTAGCACGACCATAAATGACAGCAAAACACAGTAGAGACCCTCATACTGAGCTGGAATGGAAGAAGTGCACATAAATTAGGTAAATAACATGAATAGACATATTTTGTATTTTATGGTAGGGGAAACGCTGAGTGTATAGTTGTGACATCACAACCGTACGGAAGTCCAAACGGCTTGTTTAAAGGCAGTTTCTGAATACGGGCTGTATTGTGTATGTATATGTGTATTTCTCTGTGGACTGAGCGTTTTGATACTTTCACAGTATTTATATAGCAACTAGACCTTTTTATTATCAAAAAAGAAATGGAAATCTCCCTTTCTACATTATGTCCCTTTTAAATCAGTGCACATATGCTCATATTAAAGCTGAAAGGTGACTCATGGCCGTTGTTTAAATCTAAATGACTTAAGTACGAGTCTTGAGTAACAAACGATCACTGTTCCTAATGGATCACACTGATTTTCTTTTACTTGTCACCTGTTTGATGATGGGGAGTTGGATGTGGTGCGGGATAAAATCAAAGAGGTGGTCCTGGCTGCCAAAGGATTAAATGAGGTGTCAACCGCAGTCCAGGGGCTCTCCGACCTTGTTCAGAATAGGAAATTGATTTGGCCTTCAGTGATACTGAGGTTAGGACGATCAAGGAGACGCTGCGGTGCCTGGGGTGCAGCGGTTAGTGTGAAGCCTGAGTACAGTAAACGAAGCCACTCTGTCCTTCAAAATAAAATGTGCTTCATTTCACCACAGGGGAACAATTACACCATTGCCATGGATTTATTATTATGCTTGTTTGTCTACATTTAAATATATACATATATATATATTTACACATTAGTGATGTGTGCAATGAAGAGAGAACCCACTGGGGAGGACATAGCTTACACATTTACAATTATTCCCTTATGATGAAATACCATTAAAATAACCAGTCATCTAAGCGTGGACTCATCCTCTGGAGAGTTGTTACGTTAATAGCCTTTAGCCCTACACTGATGGTAATAGTTTTACAGGGGGTAGTCGTGAATTTCATTCCCATCAGAGAGGACTCTTATGTTTTTTTTCCTTACCACTCCAGTGATAATTACAATTATTTTACCTACCATTTTTTATCCAGTTCTGGGCCCGTGGGGGGACATTAATTGCCATCGGAGTAGTATGTCCGAGTTTCAATGAGAAATTGTACATAAACATGTTTACCAGACTCCATATAGGCGTGACATAAACATCCAGGTTTATGGACATAAAACTTTGCAGTCCGAATGCATACATTTAATTACATAGGATCTCTGTGAAATTTCTCTCTGTGAAACTATTACCATCGGAGTAGGGCTTAAGTCTATACAGCTGTAGTCAGATCAACAGAAACAAAACATTGTCGTCTAGCTGTTGCTGTAATTTTGAGAATATTTTGTTCTTTTAGGTCTGATTCAAGTGCACAGTTTGTTGGGCTGCAGGGTGTGCATTAAGACATGGGCCCAGAAATCAGTGCAGTGCAGTGAGTGAAGGGCTCCATTGTTAGTCCACAGGGTCACTGGCCCAGAAGATATCGTCTCGTCTTTAAACAGTGTGGAGCAGCGCTGAGACTGTTAGTTCTGTTAGTTCAGAGATCACTTATTGTTGTTTTTATACATTGTCTCAAATTTTATTATGTAAATGATGCTGAGAGACTAGTTTTAGATTAATTCGTTGTAGTTCTAGTCTCTGTTAGTAGTTTTGTTGTTGTTTTTAAATCAAGTTTTATAATATTAAATATACAAGAGATAGTTCCAGTGGGCTAATTTGATTGGACGAGAGGTATTCTAAGTAGTGAGGATATACTTCCTCATGGCTTAGAACGCCTGTACCATTCAATTTCATCTGATCTGTTAGGAGAAATGTTATAGTTGTGAACTGTTATTATCATGACAGTATACTATATAATGTTTTACTAATGTATGTTTGTTGATGTTGATGATGTTTTATCATGTAAACTCAATGATTAATAAAGCTGTGAAGCTAAATTCATCATAAAAAAATAAGAATGAGAACTAATGATGTTCAAAACGTTATAGATTTGGTCCCACATGCCGTACTGCAGCACTGCAGATCTGAAAAGAATTACAATAACAAATTTTCCCTCCACACTATCTGCACATACATATGGTTCTTGATGATATCTATCAGATGTTTTATTTGCAGACCTATACCACCCCCTTGGATAGCAAAACATACTAACCTATAAACTTCCTCGTAGATGGTCAGGTTGTTTTTGACCTGAATTGTTGCATGTGACACCATCTTTTTACTGAAACCATTTTTGGCCAGTATGACTCCATACAGTTTTTCATAATGGTCTAAATGAAGTTTGTGACTCATGTATTCTACCTCCCTAAAGAAGAAATAGAATGAGATTAGATAAAAGTTACATAGCTTAAATTAGTATTTAGGACTAATAGTAACACCATTAACATCTTGATAATTAATTAAAATACAATGGTGCAGCTGATATCCAGCAGCCTTGCTGTTGGTCTGTAATATGGTAATGTCCGATATGGTCCTCTTTAACTAAATTAAAGTAGCTTAGGGAAACAAATTGAATAGTGTGCTTATTCTTGATTGTGTTTTTCGTCAAAATTGTCTTGGAATATAGCCTACTGGTTGTCTTGCTTCTTGGTAGGGAGGATGAACGGCTCTTAAGGCGCTGCCAACTCCACACTCTCCAGCCAGCATTCCCCTGGAGGCCAAATATCCGGTCATCAGTTTCCGGCCACAGGTCGACCCAGTCTGAAGATAAAGTTGCGTACTGTATTAATCATTCATTATGCTTAAATGGGAACAATAGCCTAAGTCTAACACTTAAATCCTACTGACTTATCAGCTTAGTTATTACTGAAGGTTTTAGATGTCTCCCTGTTCAAACACACCTGATTCAAAAAAATGCCTCATCATCAAGCTCTTGAGAAGCTGTGGCTGCTTGATAACAAGATGATCATTTGAATTAAGTGTAATAGCAAGGAGACATCTGAAAAACATGCAGGGCTGTGGCTCTCTAGGAGCAGGGTTCCCTACCCCTGCTAGCGTACAGGCTACAATCTCCTCTAGTGGGTTAACATACCGACTTCTGAAAGTAGGACAAGGCTACACCACTGCAATGGGCATAATCAAAGCACAGACAGAGGCTACTAGCTACTCTTGCATAGCATCCGTTAGCCTGCATATTAAAATACAGACAAGGCATATTCGCCCAGACTCACCTCAGTTACGGCTCCTCCCAAAGCCATTTCTAGAACATTGTGTGATGTATGACCTGCTCCCTCAGCTCTGCACAAATCTTCTGATGCTCATAAGGGAGCACCCTCGCTGTATGCCCATAGCTAGCAAACTCTACGATATTTCACTGTAACTTTTTCCACTATGGAACATTTCCATGACACTATCTTCTCACTATACTGTTCCAGTGATGCCATTGCGGCTTTATTGTGCACCAGATCTACTGGAAACCTAGATGGGTTCGGTGGTGGTCATGGTGGGGGGGTTTAATAATAACATAGCTAGAGTTGCGAGGGTGCCAGGCAGGATGGCTGCACTCTAGCTGAGTCTACCCTAAAATTTTGTTAATTAGAACATATTTATTCCACCTTCTCCAGTTATAGCTGCCTCCACAGTTAGAAAACTGTTTAATTCACCAAAAATGTGTTCCAACTTTGGAAAATGCCAAAGCCCTCTAAAGGCTTCTTGCTAGCTGAGGTTGGTAAATAAAAGAAAGCAAAGTAAAAGAAACGACAACGGAGCTAAAAAACTCCGTCACTGCCATTCAAGAGAGGCTGAGTGAAGCCGAGGGCCACCTTTCCAGTGTGGAAGACACCACTGCACAACTAGTGGATCCTAGCAAGCAGAATAATACATGTTTGGAAAATTTGTGGAACCAGGTCAAGGACCTCGAGAACAGGAGCTGGCGCGATAATGTCAGGCTTGATAGGTTTAAAGGAAGGGGTGGAAATGGTCAGTCTGATTAAGTGTGTCCAAAGCATTATGTCGGCCCCTGGCCCCTAGACCCAGGGAGGACTAGCCTCCCAGCTTGGTGCTGATATGATTTCTGTGCTCCTCGGCGAGAGAGAAAATGCTTGAAGCCGCAAAGAGAGGAGTGGAGTCCAAAGTATGCAAAGTTTCCTTTTTCCCAGGTATGTCCAGAGAACTGGTTGAAAAATGGAGGGCAATCAACACGAGATACATGCTCGCCTATCCAGCCATTGTACGCTTTACAAGGAAACGAAAAAAGAAGTTCTTTACTAAGAACTTGAGAAATAGAGAAATTCATTAAGGAACAGTGCGGGGAATAGACAAGATGTGATTGCAATAACGCGTGGAAATAATTGTTTAGGTATGACAGGGTGGGGAGAGTGAGCAGGACAATGTGCCTTTTCTTTCTTTCTTTTTCCTTTGTTGGGTTTATCCTGCCTGTTTGTCTCTGTTTGTTGGTTAATCTGGCAGGAATATTTGATTTCTTCACAGTGGAGTATGTGATTTATTTGTTGTTTGTTTATTGTTTGAGCATGCAGCACTTGCAGTATTTACTGGGAATAACGATGGAAGATGGAGGCGGAGTACAGCAGATTGTCTTTCACGTAAGGAATTTTCATTCATCAATGTATGTTTGCATGTGAGTGCATGAAGTTTAGGACCTAAAAATGGTTCATTTCATATCATGGAACATTAATGTATGTGGTAACCCAATTAAGAAGAAAAAGATCTTATCATACCTTAAAGGTAAACAGATTGATGTTGTACAGGAAGCACATTTTAAAGATGCTGAAACACTGAAATTTAGAGGAGATTGGGTGGGCCAATTATTCTACTTGTCACTTAATAGCAAACAAAACAGAGTAATGATTCTGCTTGGGGAATTTAAGGACAAAGAAGGGAGGATAATTTGTATAGATGCCCTTATTAATGGGGTGAAAGTTGTACTTCATAATATATATGCACCTAATAAGGAAGATCCTGACTTTATCATTGAGCTAAACAAATTTTGTGCACCAAAGAGGGACAAATTATTCTGGCAGTTAGATTTTAATCAAGTGATGGACCCTGTTACTAATAAAAGCAAATTTCAGACATTACTGGTACTGAGGGATAGGGCTGCCTTACATATGCTCACAGATGATTTAGGACTGGTGGATATATGGCGGTTGGTGAATCCAAGTGACAAAGAATATGTCTTTTTTTCTCATCGCTATAAATCCTACTCTAGAATAGAGGTCTTTCTCCTATCTAAATCCGTTAGTCAACAGATGATAGATTGTAAAATTGGTCTGATAGCATTATCTGATCATGCACCAGTTGAAACTCAAATTGACTTAAATGCTGAAACAGGAAGGCAGGGTAAATGGCGAATGAACACTATGCTGTTAAACAATGAGGTGCTCAGTGAAAAGTTGGCCGGGGGCACTGACTATGTTTTTAGAATTAAATGTAGGGACCACAGAGAAATTGTTTTAGTTATGGGAGGCATCCAAGGCACATATGAGAGGAAAATTAATAGCATCTAAAAGGAAAAAAGAAAGTATGGGCCAAATAACAAAGGCACAGATGATTTATATAAAGACGTGTGCAATTTTAAATTTAAATTAAGTAACATATATAATAAAAAAGCATAATATGCACTATTCAGATTAAGAACAAACAATGGGGATGTCAAAGCTGGTAAACTATTGGCAGAGCAATTAAAACAACAGACCATGATTAGCATTACACCTGTAATTAAGAAGGGGGATACATTAGTCTCATCATCTAAAGAAATAAATGAGGTCTTTCAATGATTCTATGAACAGAACTGAATCAGTTTTTTTTGCTGACATAAAATTGCCGAAATTATCTCAAAAACAGGTAGAGTCCTTGGATGCACCAATTACTGAAGATGAAGTTAGATGAGCCATTGCAGCCATGAAAATGGGAAAGTCTCCAGGTGTGGATGGCTTTCCCATTGAATATTATAAGAAATTTTTGGACATATTGGCTCCTATCTTAACAACAGTTCATCTGGAAGTATTTATTCGGAGTCTTGTACATTTAACGAAGCGTTAATATCATTGATTCCAAAAAAAGATGCAACAGATCCATCAAATTACAGACCTATAAGCTTAATTAATGCATAGCTTTAGAAAAAGTATTGCCATCTATAATCAGTACTGACCAGGTTGGCTTCATCAAAGGAAGGTCCTCAACTGACAATTTAAGGAGATTACTATATTTAATAGGGTTGAACTCCTCAAGTAGTATCCCAGTTACCGCCGTCTCCCTGGATGCCGCAAAGGCTTTCGACAGGGTGAAACGGAGATTCCTAAGTACGGCTCTGTCATTCTTTTGGTTTGGCTCTGTCTTTAAATCGTGGATCAGTACAGTGTATAAAAACCATAAGTCTGATGTTATTACAAATGGCATAATTTCCCCTTTCTTCAACATCTTTTGAGGAGCACGCCAAGGTTGCCCCTTCTCTCCGTTGTTATTCACAATTTTCTTGGGAACTTTTGGCAATCGTGATTAGAGCAGACCCAAATATTAGAAGGGTGAAGGGACCTGGAAAGTATAAGTTGACGCTTTTTATGGCTATGATATTTTATTACCTAGAGACCCCTCCAACTCCCTACCTCCATTAATAAATGCTATCCAATTATATCCTGAGTTGTCCAGTTACAAAATCAACTGCAGTAAATCTGAGGCTATGCCATTGTCAAAACCTTGTGATTCAAATCCGGTGTCTCAATTCAATTTTAAATGGGTGCCAGTTGGAATGAAGTATCTTGGGGTTATACTCAGTTCAAGTCTGGATGAAATAATTACTTTAAATTATGACTCACTACTGGGCAAAAAAAAAATAATCTGGATAAATGGGGAGCACTGAGACTTTGGGGTAAAGTGAATGTAGTCAGAATGGTTGTAGTTTCTCAGTTCCATTAAAGATCTCTGATTTGATTTATAGATACCTTTATTTACTTTGGGGAAACCAATTGAGAGCAATGCTCACATTTACGATAGTGCCCTGCAAATACACAACCAAACAAGTCATATAACAAAAGTGTGAAAAGTGTAAAACTAACAATCTTATACCAAACATAAATATAACACAAACACAAGACAAATTACTTATAAAATACAAAAAAAACAAACAAAAAGAAAATGACAGTAATGTAAATACATTACACAGGGATAAAACAGACTCATTAAGAAAAATGGGAGCATTCATTAACATCATCCAACATAATCTTTAAATGCCATACAGCAGTACAACAAAATTATCAATGACTTTCTGAGGGATGAGATCAAAATGAGTAAGATGTGTACGGGCAGGGACAAAGGAGGACTTGGTTTACCAAATGCCAGGGTGTAGTCTATCTTTTGAGACCACCAAACTAGCTAAACATTGGGTTAAAGCTGATTGGGTCAAAGCACCATATTGTCCCATCACCATTCTATCACAACAGGTGGAAAATAAGATCCCACACTGTCTTATTCAAAGTGTAGGTGGAGTACAATCCATGAAGCTTGAAAAATGTCAAATTTAAACCAGTCATACTCTAGAATAACCCAAAAATACACACTGGGAAGGGAATGGGGTACTGGAATGGCAGTCTGAAGGAGTATATATATAATCGCTGATTTGTATAACAAAGGGATATTTATGTCATATCTATATCTGCAGAGGAAATATAAACTTGTAAGTAAAAGGAATTCCTGGAAATATTTACAAATGAGACACTGTATTTGTACATTCAAGAACAGTGAACCACCAAGTAAACCTTTAACTGAGCAAGTTCATAAAGCTCCAGTGTTTTACAAAGTGTTCAAACACCTCACAGGTGATTCCTGTGATAATCTCAAAGTAATATTGTAACTGATATTGAAGATAATGAATCATCGGATATTATAGCAAATGTGGGGAAAAAAAACATCAGAGAAGCTAAAGAGAAATTTGTACAATACAAGATAGTACACAGATATTACTGGACACCATTTGGACTTTACAAAATGGGATTTCTGATAACAATCCATACTGGAAGTGTAAGAGCGACAGTATTTGTACATTACACTCCCAACACTGGGAGTGTTTCATGGTTCAGACCATTCTGGTGTAAAATCTCGAAGATATTGGGGAATTGGTTTGGGTCCACTGTGCCTCTACACCCAAGGTTTTGTCTCCTTGGCAACAAGACAATAATACCTAACATAATGAATAACAAAATCAATATTTTAAAAGTTGGTCTTATCACACCTGCAAGTCTTATAATCCCAGGTGTCCCACAGTGAAGGAATGGATCGATGAAATGATTAAGATTTCATCGTATGAGCACATGTTGGGAAGGATTAACAACAGAGACATGGGTTCAATGTTAGTTGCATGTTAAACTGAGTTTGCAATAGAATGTAAATACGTTAATTAATGACTGTACATTTTTCATGTGCATGGTTTTACTTTATGTTAAGGAATGGCCGTCTTCTGTTCTGTGTAAATCTCTTGTCGCTGATTTGTATCTCTCATATCTGCTTTGATATGCTGCACTGCTCCAAAAAAATTAATAAATAAATATAAAAATGTCAATTATTTAAAAAAAAAAAAACATAGCTACTACTACCACTACTTTACTTTACTCTACTCTATTGGAAACAGGAAATGAACAGCAGTACAGACTTAATCACTCCACAATAACGTCACCTGATTTCCTCCTCTGCTCCTGTCATAATTAACCCTCCTTTTGTCCTCGGGTCAAATTTGACCCATTTTCAAATGTTTTTATATCACAAATATGGATTTCTTTCATCCAATTTCCTGAAAATCACATGGATGGTTTCATATCACACATTAAAAGTAATCACTACTTTCATTGAATTTTATGTATTTTATTAAAATTTATAGCATCTGTGGACTTTTGTCCTCCGGAGTCAAAATTGACCCGTTAGGACAAAAGTTGCATGGTCGATGGGAAGACAACAGGAGGGTTAAGACATTAACACAGCTGCTAAAGGGCTTCTGTCAGTTGAATGTAAATATACAGAATGTTGTTTTAGGGCAGTTGCATAGACGACTGATCCTGTCGTTTTGTCTTGGGAGGAGGAGGCTATTTCCACACTTGGAGAAACAAACAAAAGAGCCAATCAGAGATTTGTAGGTGGGATTAAGAACGGAGACGTCATCCTCGTGTGCCAGAAACACAAAAAGTTTTTGTAAGTCAACTTACAGAAATAACAATAACATGACAAACATAAATGTTAACTGCTCTTAACAAACTCCACCACAGCTTGTGTGTCTACTGAAAATGATGGACAGATATATCAGTCACTGCTCATTGGTTAGAGCAAAATAACATGAACATCATGTCAGACTGACACAAAATGGACATTCAGTCAGTAGTAGACGCTCTTATCCTAGAATATTTATAGAGCTTTTAAGAAAGAATAATGAGAAAATATAATAAGAGCTGAAGTTGTAATTGTGAAAGAATGTAGAAGGATGTTTAAGTGACCTGTAGGAGCTGCTCCTGTATCTGTGGGTGCTAACATTAGCGAGGTTGGAGCTTCAGCTTCAGAACTTTAATGCAGATGAAAGCATCCACCGACTGGCTAATAATAATCCTCGGCCTATAAACGCACCAATTAATGTGGCATTACCTGCTGCACCCATCTGCAGGATGGAACAGGTGTGTGTGTGTGTGTGTGTATGTGTGTTGGAGCTTTGTCTTGGCAGTGTAGTGCAGGATAAAGGATAAAGTCTGGATGTTCCCCTGGCTAATGGCTTTGTATTGGAGCCCACAGTAACAGCACTGACTGACCGACCGACCAACCGGCTACTGTGTGAAGGAGTCTGGTTCACTGCCAAATCATTATACACACACACAAACAGAGACCGGAGGCTGAGTGTGTGTGTGTTTGTGTGTGTGTTTGTGGCGGAAAGCTGACGTTTTTTGGAAATTAAAAGTGACGTGCTGCATCGGGAGCATAAGAAAGGGAAGATTTTGGGGTGTTTTTGGTACTTAATTATTTAAAATGATGCTCTGAAGCGATCAATACAAGAGCAGACTGACTGGAATATTTAACAAGCTGATGCTGGAAGCTGAAAGTGTAGCTGTTTAAGCCTCTTAAAACCCTCACCCACACCCTAGTGTTATATTCTGTAGCTGCTTCCTCTAACACTGCACGGATGCTTATATTCAGTTAAATAGCCTGTATATTTTATACAACTGCACTATAAAGTCAAATAGAAAAAAGTCTAGATGTTTTATGTATGCATGTCTCCCCCAAAATTCAGCCTGACACATTCGGTGTCTTTGCACACTTGAGGGTTTCCACAGACAGACTGACAGAATGTTTTTAAGAGGCACAGACACGAAAAGACAGCCTGACCTCCCCCGAGAGTTTGAAAGAAAGAGATTAAAAAACAAAAAAAGGCAGACTTTGAAAATTAAAAAGTCAAAAGGCGGAGAGATAAACGAGGACGCACTGGGATCTCACACAGATTGGAACACGTCCAGAGGTGGTAGGAGACACATTTGACCATATGTCAATGAAAATTCATCCCTAAAGACCAGCAGGTTCACTTTGTTGTGTGTGAAAAACACAAGAACACTCCAACATAGAGGCATGTGGGACGCTGTTATTTGTTTTTTTGGGTATTTATGCAACTTACTAACCTCCTTAAAAGAAAATTCTGGTATTATTCAATCTTATCCATTTTTTATAATTGTGTGCTAACTTTGCAGTTGCCTCCATTGTAGCGATTTGGGAAACATAAAGTCTAACAACCTCAAAAAGCTAATTAACTTTAAATTAACGCTATTCTCTGAGTCTGATTGAAAGTGAACGCAGCAGTTAGCCCCAGAACGTCTTTTTAAACGTCAGCTTTAACCTGTTGCCTTCCCATCGACCGTGCAACTTTTGTCCCCCCGGGTCAATTTTGACCCGGGAGGACAAAAGTCCACAGATGCTATAAATTTTAATAAAACACCCAAAATTCAATGAAAGTACTGATTATTACTTTTAATTGCAAAGTGTGTGGTATGGAACCATCCATGTGATTTTCAGGCAATTAGATAAAAGAATTCCATATTTGTGATATAAAAACATTTGAAAATGGGTGAAATTTGACCCGAGGACAACAGGAGGGTTAAAGTTTTACTTTTATCTTATCTAAACATAAATATATTTGTGTTTTTGCAGTGTTTTTCTTTGTGTTAATGAATTGTTGGGATTTTATGTTTCAATATTGCATATCTGCTTGCCTCAAATTGATTCCTAATAGACAGATTACATATTGAACTGAACTGAAAACACACCTGGATGCAGCTGGTTTGCCAATGATGGTCTCAGTTTCCTGCAGATGAAATAAAATGTGAGCAGACAGAAACTCTTATTACAGCTGATCATTGACGACATGTATGAGGCGTGTGTTGATGATAACTGCAGTCTGTCTCACCTGAACGTAGACACAATCTGTGATTTATCTGGATCCGTTTAGCGAGTAATGATGACACTGGAGACAGACAGACAAGAAGAAGGATGTTAACATCACACATATACAGAAAAAGAAAGTGGTCTTCATTCAGCTGTCTGGGATGAAAGGTCAAACCTGCTCTGTAGTCTCAGTAGATTAGGACTGACCCGGCTCACCGCTCCCTCGGGTCCAATCATTGAGTCAGAAGGAGACAAGTATCAGAGCTCGTCTGCCTCAGCAGGTCTTCGGTGTCCACACCTCTGTGCTGGTGATCTCAACCTCCTGCTCTCGTTACCCCTAGCAACCAATCACTAATCCCTGCTGTTTTCCAGGGGAATTTATTCTGTTTTGTTTTTGTTTTAATCAGTTTAACCTGACTTTTTGTTGGTGTCTGGGTCATCTGTATTCAACATGCTTCTGCTCCACAGCTTAGATAAAAAATCCCCACAGAGAATCATCAACCAACTGCAGGTCACCTTGTCTCTATGGAGCATTTTAGCCTCTTTCAGCTCATTGTTTTGGTTTTAACAGCCCACAACTTCACTGTTTTGGTTAATTTTCACTTCTGAGTGGTCAAAAAATCAATTCATTTATGTTTAAGAAAATAATAAAGTTAATTCTTGAACTTGTAAATAGTTTTAGATTGCATGTCGACAAATCAATCTCCATCTGCTGAATTTGAAATAAAGTAATGGACACTACAAACAAGATTGATTGATTGATTGAATTGTTTATTTAAGTGTCCTGCACCTTACTGGTGTCCAGCCCATATGGGCTTACAAGACACTAAACAAAAATAACCAAGATGGCCACATGACATATCATAATGTACAGTTCCATAGATTCAGAAATAAACTTTTATGTAAACAGTGTCACGGCTCTTGTCAATCAGATGTATTTGTCTTTTAAGAAACATTTAGTGGTCAAATTAGGTTTGAACCCTTAAACTTTGGGCACTATGTATTAAAAAGGTTTTATCTCACACACAGTTCTTTCAGTTTAGATGTAACCTACTCAAATTAAAGCTGAGATATGATACTTCAATGTACTTTATTTCAAACTGAAGAGCCTGAAGAACAAAACACATGTAACTGTCCAAATACTGACTGTCTGAACTGTATCTTATTTATACTCAATGAGAAATGATCTTGTTTGTTTGAACTTCACCGTGGTTATTTCATCATGAGATATAACCACCATCACATGTGTGTTTTAGAGTTGAGCCGCTTCTCTTCACTCAACACACACTGCACAGAAACATCACTATCTCTCTCCATGTCTCTCTCGTCCCAAATGTCCACTCAGTACACCAGTCAAACCGCAATGAGCTCACTCAACCACTGCTCCCCTGGGGCATTATGGGTAAACTCACAACATTATGCTCTCTATTGACTAGTGGAGTGCACTCCAGGGAACGTGGACACCAAGCAATTATACACACATACCACACACACAGACACACACACACACACACACATAGCTGGTCACATGAAAACATGCTCACAGAAGGAACTCTATTTCTTGTACGTACACACACACACACACATCACATACATGCACAGATACTGTATACACACACATACTAGTGTGAGCAGCTTCCTCTCAGATCACACAGCCTCGCTCACAGTGAGATGAAAAGAGAAAGAGAAATGAGAAGAGAAAGAGAGAAAATAGTGTTTTTAGGCCAGTCTAGTTAAGACCTCACTGTCCCAGTTGAACAGAATATAGAGCTTACACTCAGAGATGAAAGCTGTGTGTGTGTGTGTGTGTGTGTACTGTACACTCAGCAGTAGGTCTGTCTCTCTGGGACAGATCTCAGTAGGAGTTGGAGCGACTGTGGAATGAATCCATTCTCAGTCTGAGGCAGTGAAACAGTCTTCAGGCGTCAGCAGGCGTCAGGAGAGGCAGCTGACTGGTCACTTTCAACAGCTCCGGACTGCAGGAATCTGACCCGTCTATATCGGACCTGTGGCTCCATTCAGTCTCAACATATACAGGCTGTCTAGACAGAAAGCAGTGTTAAAGGGATACTTCAAATCTTTTGACTTAATTAGGTGTTTTGCGTCATTTGGCTGTGACTTCCAGAACCAAATAACAAATCACTGTAGAAAACTGTGAATAGGTTTCATGCTGTGACAATGCTGTCATTAAGGTTTGGTTAGATTTAGACACAGAATCACATAATTACATTTAGGGAAAGATTATAGTTTGGGTTTAAAATATTATTTCCTTAACTCTCCTGTTGTCCTCGGGTCAAATTTGACCCATTTTCAAATGTTTTTTATATCACAAATATGGATTTCTTTCATCTAATTGCCTTAAAAATCACATGGATGGTTCCATATCACACACTTTGCAAGTAAAAGTGATCACTACTTTCATTGAATTTTAGGTGTTTTAAAATTTATAGCATCTGTGGACTTTTGTTCTCTGGAGTCAAAATTGACCCGGGAGGACAAAAGTTGCATGGTCGATGGGAAGACAACAGGAGGGTTAAGTCCTCCTCCTCTTAAATATATGTTTTTCTTCTTGTTCCTACAGTTGGATGTTTGAGCTTCTCTGTGCAGAATAATGTTTGTGCAGAATTTGTTTTCACATTCATCTGCTGAAGGAGGAAACTTTCTCTGTGCTCACTGACAATCCCATTTTAAGGGGCGGGCTTACGAGCATGATTTGTGACATCACAAATGGTCTGGAAGCCAATCATAGTCCTGATGTGGAACTTTGAAGCCTCCAGTCACATTGTGAGAATTTGGTCTTAACCCCTTAACATCCACCCTTTTTATAGAATTTTTTGCCTATTTGGCATACCCAAATGGAAAAGCTAATGACAGAAGAACTGTAAGGCCATGATGCATGTATTAGCTTCGTTTGACAAGTGACATCTTCCAGTTTCTGGAAATGTGTTTGTTTAGCATGTGGCTAAAACACAAATAAAACTACATCAGTTCAAATAAGGCTCAAAAAAGTGTTTTTGGTCGTCGTCTATAATGAGTCATATTTGAATAACAATAATTAGGACATGCTTTATGCCAGAACTATGCAGACATATCACCATATACCTTCTACATCTTGTCAACCTGTATAATAGTCCAGACCTCTAGGCCTAACCTTATGGGAGTTTTTAGTTTGTGGTGTCCCTGAACCTCTCCAATCATCTCCAATTGGCCAAATTGTGCTAACTGCTTTGACTCATTTCTGTGTGATTCTACCACTAACAACTGGTTTAAAGGGTTAAAGTTCAGACTTTCTGTCAGAGTTTTGCCTCAGGTTATCTTTGGTTGCCAAAGCTCCAAATCCGTCTTCAGTGGACGAGTCTCACAGTGAGATCTAGGACATCGTTTTGGATTGATGATCCAAAGGTTTTACCACGTTTCTCTCACGATTGTCAAGTTTTGTCTTAAACAGCCCAAAATCGCACAGCATAAAATAACCTTTAGTCGAGGTCTTCTTTAAGAAGATTGTTGAAGATGTTATAAAGATAATCAGCTGTAATATATAGTTATGATGTCACAAATCACAGGTACACGTGTTAAACTGAGATTTAAGGTGAGCTCAGAGAAACTTTCCGTCTTCAGCAGATGAATGCACATACATCATTCTGCACATTGAAGAGAACAACATCCAAATGAATGAAGAAGAAGAAAAACACATTTTTGAGTAGAGGAGGACTTTAAATGTCTTGTGGAGAGAAAAAGATACCAGGTTTTGTTTGGCTGTCAGATTAATGTCTCCTATTTGTTTTGGGAATAATATACTGTAATAATATTACAAGAGCAACAGATAAGAGATTATCTGTCTGAATGAATGAATGTTAGTGTATCTGCTGCTATGTGAAAAGAACTCAATTTCAAAAAAACATTACTCAAGAGTCATCGAGTAAAAACATAACTCAAGTTTGTCCTTTTTATGATAATGTATGCCGAAACGTACCTGACTCATAAACGCACACAATTCAGAGTATTGTCAGAAATATGTGTGTGCATGTATGTTTGTCAGTCACACAGGATCCTTATTATCTGAGCGTGGTAAGCCTGACTCGAATTAGCCGACCGTCGTCAAGATAACTGAGTTTAGAGCGAGACGATGGTGCTGATATTCAAATTGTCTTAAATGAGTTAAAGCGAAAGAGCAGCAGTCCACATTCTGAGCAGATTTACCATCTCAACACACACTTGTTTTTGAGTTTTCACTTTTAGAAATGTCTTTTTTAAAAGCTGTATCCTGAGAAGTAACAAATAACGATGTCTGTCATTAAAAAAAGGTAATAAAACAAAGATACTCTCCCACACTGACAAATACAAAACACATTACGATGGTAGTATTAAACTGATGGGGCAGGTTGGAGGTAGAGCAGGTCTTTCACCAATCAGAAGGTTGGGTGTTTGATCCCCAGCTCCTCCAGTCCGCATGTCGAAGTGTCCCGGGGCAAGTTGGCACTTTGCATTGTAGCCTCTGCCATCAGTGTGTGAACGGGTGAACGTTGGCATGTGTTGTAAAGCGCTTTGAGTGGTCGATAAGACTAGAAAGGCGCGATATAAATGCAGGCCGTTTACCATTAGCACCATCGGCATTTATGCATATTTTCCACTCATACTACCACTAAACATTACTTTCCCCTTAGTTGGAGTTACAGCAGTGAGCATGCAGAGGAAGACAGTATTATACAACAAAGGCTTAGTGTGCTGTCCTGGTCTGGCTTCTAAATCTGCCCTGCTGTCCAGTCGAAGTGTATCAGGCCATGTTTACGACATCAGATTAGCCCGCAGTAGCCTTTAGTCTGATGTGTACAGCTGACTGCTGGCAAGCGAACAGTCTGTGTTTACAACGTCCACAACAACAACAACAGTCTTATGCTGCCAACTGGAGTCATCCAGGGTTATTCAGCTTGCTCAAAAGAACTATTGCAGTAGATTGAGGTATGAGAGAGTATCTCACCTTCTTTTCCCCCCCGTTTAGGTTCTCAGCAGTGTAACTGATCTCCTAACAAGATCTAATTTGATGAGGAAAACAGACACAGTAGTCTATCTGGGCAGTTTAATCAATCCACCCATCAGTTTGTGTTCCTGCTTGTTTCGATTCACGCTTTCAGTGGGTGGAGGCAATTCCAGCGTGCATTGATCTAATGCATGCAGTCTATCACAGTAACATTAAACTGTGATAAAATATTGCAACAACAGTCCGACTCAGTGTGAGTCCCGGAGCCGGGGAGAGCAGCAGAGGAGCCAACTGTCAATCACAGCTGTCAATCAACGCCCGCACAGCACAAATCAAAGCTACTATAAAGTCTACAAATCTTATTAACGCAGCAATAATTTCCTAAATGACCATCAGCACACTAATTAGAGGGCCTGAATTTATCGATTGAGACCGTAATGACTCGTTGAAAAAACATGATTGACCTGAGAGTTTTTTGAATGGGAGTCAGTTGGAGCATCCAGTGGCCATCGGCCACATTGGCTACAGCCTCAAGCTGTGTGATCTGAACACAAATACACACATATGAATCCACACAGGTATTAGACATATTGACCTACAGAGACCTGAGACCTGCAGCAATACATTAGGACCTGAACAGATCTGATTTGACCGAATATAATTTGAACCTGGCCCAACTGGTTTCACGGTGGGTTTCGGCTACTAAGAACTGAGGGAACCTGTGAAGACCGCCAGTGCACAGAGCTCCCCTTCACTATGAATTAATCAATAACAAAGCCTAAGAAAAAGCTTCAGGCTGCAGTAATGTGTGTAAAGCATGAGTTGTTATGCTGCCATTGTAGACAGCCACGTTGATTTAAATGCAAACGTATCTGTTCTGTCAGACCAATAACTTAAAATACATCTAAAATGTGTCAAAATGTGTGGAAAGGCTGTTTTCTGTCATCTTCAGGCCTCCATCCATCCTGGCTAAACTCAGCCTCAGCACTCTGGCCAGCTTAGCACAGCCAGAGCCATTTATAGCAGAGAGTATACAACCAGTGACCCCGCTTGATTGGGTTAGTGCAACTGAGTTTACTACAGGTTAACAGATAGAGGCACTATAGCATTGGACACACACACACACACACACACACATCTTACTGACCTGTAGAGGTGAGGGGGTAAGGAGTGAAGGTGAACCAGGATCAGAGTGTTTACAGTCATGAAGGATAAAGAGCAGAAAGAACGCTAAGTCAGGATAAAACCTTGAGGAAAACACAGCACAGAAAGAGACTTTAAGTTCAAAATCAACTTGGCAGAGACTTTAATTGTGCTGCAGATAGATAATCCATCACAGTGAAAAATAATTACTCGTTTTTTTAAAGTTATGGGAACGACAGCGGGGTAATGCAGCAGTGAGGCAGGAATAGTAGATCTGCAAAGATACCCATAAAAGTCTCTGCTGATACACAGAGAAGGATGTTCTGGGGGCAGAAGAGCCGACACGGTCACCTCAAATCTCAACAGTGTGTAATTGGGGACCTGCGTGCCAAAAGAAAACTGATTGGTTGATCCAACTTCCTGTCGAGAGGCTGGGAAAATATGTTCACATTCACTTGAATTTCTCTGAATAACACCCGTGTACGTTCACTTATGAGCAGCTTGTAGAAGTATGTTCCTGTCTTAAGCATGCGCTGTTTTCCTCGCTGGTGGATTCAGATGCTTGTGGGAAATTCCAAAGTCTAAAGCTTGAGACTTTCCCAACCTGCAGCCTTTTACTGCAACACACTGACAACTTTATATTATCCTTCTAACAGTTTTGCTCAATTGCAAAGACACATTTCTTGAAATTATACTCCATTTCCCAAAACTCGTCTTCACAAACTTCAAACTTCCATGTCAAAACCAAACTCTCAACTCAAAACCATGTAAACTTACATTTAAACCAAACTTTGCCTTCAGACATCAGCCATCAAGTACACAAACACTACAAAACAGCCTTTACACACTGGTGAGATCAATTCACAACACTGCTGTAAAAATCTGTCAATGCAATGAGTGATGGCACTTATGGTTTTCCACCAGAACAACCTCTTTACATGACAATATAAAGACACAACACATGTATAAATTTCCATGTATTTACTGATATAAACCAATGACAAAAACAGTTAATACATAAAGAAAGAAATCACATTTATTTTGCCTCAGGTCTTTGTGGATCCATTGTTCCAAAACAAGTGAACTGACCCACGGCCCTGTTATCTCTCTATCCTGAGGTTCTGATTGGTGTGTGAACAATTTTGACTCTTGGTGTTTCCTCCTGGGGCGTTGTGTGTTAATTGGGTTGCAGCAGTGATGACTTGAGTCAATGATATTGAATGCCAGTGCTTTCTAAATGAGCACACGAGTGAAAACAGGGGAATAGTGTTGATAGTTTTGGAAGATGGGTCTGTCTTTTGGTAGATGGCGTCATGGTTTGGGATGTTTAGTTAATAGGCCCAGTTATAGCGGGTAAGCGATAGGGATGTGCAGAGGGCCCAGTATTTGTATTTGTATCTGTATTTGTTGAGGCAGCAACACTATTTGTATTTGTATTTGTATTTGTATTCAAATAAAAGTGGAAAGAGGCTTAAAAATCCTGTTTTTGTTTTTGTTTTTATACGCTTTTAATTTAATTTAATAAAAGTGTTCATGAATAAACTACCTTATGAAGGAGGTCCCCACACCAGGTCTTGAACTGGAGTCTCCCAGATCATAGACGACTGCACTGATTACTGAGCTAAAATTTTACTCATCACCTCATTGCAGACAGACCTCTACCTGTTTATACACCCATAACACAGAGACAGCACAGTGTTTAACGTGTATAGAAGAACTTCAAAGGCGGCTCTTGCTTTGCACTTTTCATTTATTGCCTATTTTTTACAACCTAACTTTGTGGAAAGGAGAAGGGGAACAACAGGTTATGGAGAGTCCCTTGGGAGCACTTTGCATGTTTCAGTAGCTCAGCTTTATCTCTGGGGAACACACACAACTCTCCAGGAGTGATGTCCAAATTAGGAAATGTGCATCATGTAGCAGGTGGCTGTGACTCCCCTCGTTGAGACCTGCTGATAGATGTAACAGCGGAGCAGAGGATGTAACCAACCTGCACGCTGGTATTTGACATCACCATCAAAAATCAAATACTGACTTTTATAATATAATAAAACCAAATTTTAACAGACAGCAGTCTGGAAAAAGTTCTGACCTATAAGGGCAGTGACAGGTGGCAAACGAGGTCACACAGAGCTGGTTAACAGGGGTTGAGTTGAGGAGTTAAGTTATTAGCAAGATGAGAGGTTATGTTTAAGCATGCATTATGGGTCATTTGCGCGGCTAAGCTTGCAGTGTAGGGTCACCGACAAAGCAGGTGTTAAATGGTTCAGGTTAAAACTTTCTTAAACACTCAGCTCTCACTGCTTTCAATTCCACCTTAAAGGAAAAATCCACCTTTAATTTAGTGGAGAAATAAGGTAAAGTAAAATAGTGTTTTTTCATATTGTGGTGCCTTAAAAACACAATAATTAAGGTTATATGAAGAGAATGTTGTGGTTATTCCTCTTGGTCTCTGTGGGTTGAAGTGCTGACCTGTTTTACCTGTAATGTGTGATAAGTTACACTAAAACACTAAAACAGCGATCACAGCGGAAGGAAATATACAGTATAAATTGCTGTTTTGTATGTTAGTATGTAGGAACTATGTTGGTCCTGTTATGAAAGACTGACAATTGTGTGTCAGCATTTTAAAAAGGTTTTCCCCTCCCACGTTACAACATGTAGGTGGTGCTGCTTTCAGCTTTAATCACATTGGAGGCCATTTTTTAGGTGAAATACACAGTTTCAAAACTTATCTGCATTAGTGAGGATCTTTAATCTCTACTATAATTTTGCTTCCCGACCCCCCTGGGCTTTTTTTTTATTGCATAAGCCTCCGGTCAGGGTTGGATAATTTATTAAAACAATGTATTTCTCAAATCATTTCATCTATATCCGTGTGTGTCAGTAGCCTGTTGAGGTGATGGTCAGTAAAGGATGAAATAGAGTAAAAATATTGCCTCAGGTCTCCATTATGGCAACTAGGCAGGTGCAACTGGGTACAGGCCAGCTTCAGGTCTCATTTTTAGGCATTTATTAACCTGATATTAGCATCTCGTTTCACTTCATTAATCAACAGTCAACAATGACTGACAGATCTGTCCCACTGACGTCATTTTTAACTGACACAGAAGCTCTGGAAGCGGTTTTAAAGATTTATGGACTTAATTTAGCATTTTTTATGTTGAATAAAGACAATTTAAGAGTTGTCATTTCTGTTTATTTATGTATTATAAGGCGGTGTTAATCTCATCCTCACTTGTCAACAATTTCGTTAATATTTCTGGAACAGGAAACTGATGTCCCTATTACAGTTCTGCTTACAAAACTCTGATGGGTTTGACTATTTTTCCGATGTGGAAACAATGTGTAAACTCAAATCTCTACCAACCGGGCCAAAAACAGAGAGCTAACAGACGTGTCTGCAGAATAGATGCATACAGTAATGTTCTCAGTAAAAGTAAAAAACCTAATAATGTTGGTTTGTGTTTAAAATGTGGTTGACTGCAAGACAACTTTCTTAATCTTGAGCCTCAGTTTCTACTCTAAGAGTCAGTTTAAATTAGCTAACATACAAGAAGCAAGCAACTGTACCATGCTAATGTTAGCTTCTACTAGATATAATATTGTCTGGTAATGTTGGCCAGCAGCAGTGTTGGGCAGTAACATTACAGTAATGTCATTATTATTTCAGTAACAGTAGTGATTACAATTTGAAATCAGTAATTTCATTACAGTCACTAATCCCAGTAATGCTCTGTTAGTTTTACATTTGGTGGTCGGTGTACTTGCTGGAGGAGAAGAGCAGAAATGTTGTCTTATTCACATGTTGTGTGTTCTTAGCTGCCTTGCTAATGTTAGTGTTGTGGGAAATCTTCAGATGAGCCAATAAATCTTCAGGTCACCCACAACTTAGTATTAAACTCAAAACTTATAAGAGAAAGACTCAAAGAAATACACTGGAAGCTGGTAGAGTTCAATGAGAATAGGTTTACTCTGCATAAAGAGCAATACAAAGCAAACTGAAGCCTTGATCCCGGGATAAAGAACCTAATGCAAGATCATAAAACATCATATTATGTACTTTTCAAAACCCCTCCTAATGTGGAGCTTATTTTCTAGACTCCTCCTTGTTTGACCTTGACACTTTGGTAATAATCCAAGCATGATTCAGCTACAGAAAACAAAGGTGTCTCACACTTCTCTAATGTATGAATCAGTTATATTTAGCCTCTTCCACATTTCTCATGATACACATGGCCTAATATGACATTGCTGATTCTCCCCTTCTGTATTCCCTTAGGAACTATCTGCTATAGATGTAAATGTTTTCTTTGCACAATTACTGGCCTATTCATGGAAGGACAGTTTTCCACCACATTAGCCACAGGTACACCTACATTCAGGAGTCACCTGACGCCAGTTTAGTTCAGCTTGAGGGTGTGTGAATGGTGCAGCTGAGGTCAGGACTTCTGCAGTGCTGTGTGCAATCACTGAGGCTACGCTAACGCTAGCTCTTGGATGGTCAGTAAATCCTTCCAAACTGTTTCCTGTCTGCTTGTTAAACCAGAAACCGTCTCATTTTCTATTTCTACATGTGTTAAAAGCAAAAGATGCTTTTGCTGCTGAGTGATGATTAAATTAATGCAATTATTTTTACAATTTGTAATATGCAATCAGTAATTGATTACAATCTTCAAGTAACTTGCCCAACACCAACCAGAGAGTTAGCTGAGCGGACATTATGGCGACATGATGATCAGTTCAGACAGAAGTTCTTGTTGTTCATTTCAGCTGTAAGACAATCAGGATTTCCAACATGGCTGCCAGAAGGTGTGTTACGTCACCTGAAAATCCTTCTGTTCTTTTCAGTGTATCCCTCCCCCCTCCCCCCTCCCCCCCTCCTCCATCCTCAGTGTATCTCCCCCGGAGTGGGCGGAGCCTCCTAACGAGATCACTGCCAGCTAATCAACAGGGAGGATTCCCATTGGCCGGGAGCCCAGGGGCTAGCCCATGGCGGGATGTTGGCAGGACAACAACACTGATTGACACTGTCAGGTCATTGCCACACATAATGGGATTATAGAGAGAGGGAATGAAGGGACGGGTAGAGAGAGGGGGCGAGAGAGGCTCTCTCAGAGCAGAGAGAGAGAGAGTGAATAGCGTTAGTGTCACTGTGTGTCGGTTCCACAGACGCTATGTGGTCATTGTTCAGTGTTAGCAACATGTTGGCTACGTTCATGTCGCTGCAGAAGAGTGACAGTCCTGAATGTTTCTCACTGCGGTGATAAGACAGCATGCTGACCTGTAATAAGTTCTGCCATTTTATATTAAACATCCTGCACACATGATTACGCAAACTTGGCGAGAGAGTCGAGAATGTGTTTGGTTTGGGAGCAAAAAAGCATAACCCCTCTTGTGTCAGACCTTAATAGAGTTTTTAAACCTGCGACCTCAAGGCCAGGGTTCCTACAAAGTGTAGTCCGACCACTTCAAAAGGTAAAAGTGTTTGTATCTGTTCTGAATGGCCACCCTTGAAGGCGGTGAGCCGTCATAGAGAGGGACAAGACCCAATGAATAGTGCAAGTGGGTATAAAGGTCTAGACAGTCTGTCCTCTCAGTTTTGCACTCAGTTGCGACAGGGACAGTCACAGCAAAAAATGGATAAAAAGAGCTTGAGAAACAAGTTCAAATCCTGCATACTGCCTGACCTCCACACATCTAACCGAGCACTGCGTGGAGTGGGAGTGAATGTCTGGAGTTTCAGACACTGTTCAACAACCTGACAGACATTTTGTTTGAAACATATTGAGGCCCTTCATGTCCTGTAGTGGGTGCAAATCATGTAATACAGCTTTTGTATCTTATTAATGAAACACTACTTGTTAAAATCAACTCCAAAACACAGTAGATGGTGTGAAATGAGCTTTGAGACCTTAACCTTAAGTTTTCTCTTTCACTTCAACAGATGTATTTTGGAGTCATCACCCAGTGCTCATTAAAGGAACTGTAGTTTGAGGCCCTGCCACACTTGCTTTAACATTTAGCTACGTTAGTTTGGTAACGGTGACACACCTTCTCTCTATATGTTCACAGAAAATACATCAAATATAGTCTCCTGTGTAACTATGTGTTCAGACAGAATGCAAAGTGAGTTTTAGAGGCAGCACAATTAGATACAAAGTCTGTGGAAAGATGCGATTAGCAGCGTTGCCAACTTAGCAACTTTCCCGCTAGATCTGGCAACTTTTAAAACCCCTTTTTTTTTTCAAAAAGGCAGCAAGAGACAAATCTAGTGACTTTTTAGGCAGACCATAACTCTTCTCCTTGGAGGGAGTTGCAAATATTTTTCTGTGTGTACTAATCAGCGTTGCCAGATAAGCCAGAGGCTTAAAATTATCATATTTTGAGGAAAATTATCATAAGTGAGTCATAATCAAGAGAACAAATAGGCGTAAATGTGTAATTTCTGAAAACATGTAACAAAATGTAAATAATTGCTGACATAGTTATGATGTGTGAAAGGGGGTAGTCTTTCAGAACTCACTCAAATAAAAATGTCCCAACATTGAAAACAAAAGCATAGCTGTTCAATATATAATAGTAAACAATAGTGTACATGGAGATGAAATAAATAACAAGCTCAAGTTCCAGTCATCAAATAGGCTCCTGTATGTGTCCATCAGTCTGACTTTGAAAACTCTTCACTCATTTTCTTCTTTTCATGCAGCAGTAAACTATCTCTTGTGCAAACTCTCGCTGGAGAACGACAGCCGTGCTCGTGAGTAACGTGCACCTGTGCCAGGAAATGAATTAAAACAAGATAGCCAAGACTAATTACAACTGCTAATACTGAGTGTCACAAAATGATCAAATTATCGTACATTATGGGATTATTATTGACATTATTGATCGTACATCGCACAGCGGGCTTGAGTTGAAAATGTTTCAACTGTATTTTACTCTTCAGCTTCATGAATTTGCTTCATAAAGTGATGAAAAAGACAAGAAATAACAGAAAGAACTGGAGTCTCTGGTGAATTCTGAGTTCAGTCAGAGGTTGAGCTATCACACAAACACACACACACACACACACACACACACACACACACACACAGATATGCTCTGTGCATCTGCTGATAGCTAACATACAGTTGGTAAATTGGCTGTTTGGAGCAAATAAACACGCTGTCCAGTGGTCAAATTTGTGCAAATGATGCATGGCGTTAACTCTTTAGCTGTAGCTTCTTTACAATAAAAGCATTACTGTTCAACAGTTGGCCAAAGGTACTTGAAAGGGAATTTATGATATTTTTCTCTCATATAATATTATAGGTACTGTCAGTGTGTGACGCCTGTCCAGAGGCTTTCCTGATAATGTATTAATAATATAATGTTCATTAACACATCCAGCCAAGCGACCATCACTGACAATTTACAATGGTGAAACCAGCAACCAACAGTTATTGGTTTAGATAATCAACTAAACCTAAAGCGGCAATCTGTGATCCACGAGTGAGCATGGAAACTAGGGGTGTGCCCGAATACAAATACATTATTCGGCAAAGCACAAATAGTGGGTATAATACAGATATTTGTTTCATACAAATATTTTTAAAATTATTTGTTTTTGGGAAGAAAAACATGCCAAATACCAGCACGCACATCGGTTATATCACTACCTCAGTGTCTCTCCTCTGCTCCGCTGTGACGTCTATCAGCAGGTCTCAACGAGGGGAGTCACATCCACCTGCTACATGACGCACATTTCCTAATTTGGACATCATCACTCCTGGAGTTGGGAGTGTTCTCCAGAGATAAAGCTGAGCTACTGACACAAGCAAAGTGCTCCCAAGGGACTCTCCATAACCTGTTGTTCCCCTTCTCCTTTCCACAAAGTTAGGTTGTAAAAAATAGGCAATAAATGAAAAGTGCAAAGCAAGAATCGCCTTTGAAGTTCCTCCCTACATGTTACACGCTGTGCTGTCTCTGTGTTATGGGTGTATAAATAGGTAGAGGTCTGTCTGCAATGAGGCGATGAGTAAAGTTCTAGCTCAGTAGTCAGCGCAGTCGTCTATGATCTGGGAGACTCCAGTTTGACCTCCTTCATAAGGTAGTTTATTCATGAACCCTTATTCTAACACTTTAATTTTCTATAATTAGAGGTGTAATAAAAACAAAAACAGGATTTTTAAGCCTCTTTCCACTTTTATTTGAATACAAATACAAATACAAATAATGTTGCTCTCTCAACAAATACAGATACAAATACAAATACTGGGCCCTCTGCACATCCCTAATGGAAACACACAACCAACAGCTAAATAAAAGTTATCAATATTTTCTGACGCTGTTAAAGGGTTACATCATAACTGTTTGTAAACACAGCAGGAAAGCAACCTTATATTTTTTTTTCCCATCTCTAACTGTCCCCTCCTGGTTTGCCCTGCTGCTGCTGCTGCTGCTGCTGCTGCTGCTGCTGCTGCTGTTTGGGGATGTGACCCTGCGAGGAGGACAGCAGACAGGGCTAGTCAGCACAGACAACAGACAACACACACACACACACACAGACTGAGCAGCCAGCAGGACTTGTGTCTGAGTGCTACCAGACTGACTGTCATGTCAGCGCCTACAGCTCTGCCATGAATCAGCAACACAGAGAGACAGGAGGCTAGCAGCAGGATAAAGAGATACATAAAAGGACAGAGAGGTAAAGACAAAAGAGAGAAATGGAGATAAAAGAGGGACAAAAAAAAGAGACATACAGTAAATACAGAGATGGCATCAGTGACTTTGTTTTTGTCATTTATCTTAAAAGGACAAGGTTGGCGTTTTTTTTAATATTTTTGTTATTGTCAACAAATCTTGTGCAGAGCCAAAACAACAATGAACAGAACTACTAGCACATAATATTGTGTGCTAGTAGTATCCAAAGCCTGATATATCTTAGTCCTCTATGTGCCATAGAGCTCCGCTGTTGTCCAAAAACTATATATACAGAGGAATAAGATATATCAGGATATATAAAACTATATATACAGAGGAATAAGATATATCAGGATATATAAAACTATATATACAGAGGAATAAGATATATCAGGCTTCGGATACACACACAATACTTGTTAGTAGATCAGTTCATTGTTGGTTTTGGATCCAAACATGAGATTTGCCGACAATAAGATAATATAGAAAACCTCCAGCCTCATCCTTTAACTGTTGCAGCAGTTTTCCATTTCCAACATGCAAAATTAATCTAGAGCTGATTCTAGTTTCCTCCATTGTTACAGTCAGAAAAGACAAGGACACAAAGGTGACAACATGTATGACTGAAGTGATAATGGCCTCTAGATGCTAGCTCAAAGAAAACTCAGATCTATGGAAGTAACGACTTCAGTAGAATACAGTGAACTTTTCTCCAGACACATGTTGACAAAACGCTTTTTCCAGCAATTTCACATCCTCTAACTTCAGCGCTTGTCAGATTGACGAATAGCGTCTGAGGTCTCCTCCATCCACACTTTCCCAGCGCTGAGGAGGGCCTGCATGCGATAAAAGACAATCCCACAGTCATGCCCGTTTTACACAGCGACCGGCCAGGTGTGCAGAGATATAAAAGAGAACTTATGGTTGGACTTTGCTCGTTGCTCTATAATAATGTCATCTGATTTCCTCCCTCGCTCACATCATAGTTATTACGGCTGCTCGACACTTAAATAGATGTCGTTTTGGGTGCATTTGCATAAACGATATGTCTAGATATCTCTGTAGGGTCTTAGCCAGGATTTGAGATACACTGAGGTCAACCAAGTTACCTGCATTAGAGCAGATCTTAGTGCTATTCATGCAGGAGGTTTTGCTCGCCTAACGATAACCTAACGCCTACAGGCTTTATTTTGTTATTTTGTTTATTTGTTTATTTCATAAAAAAAACCCTCCTTTTATACATCATTATTGAAGAGGCATTTGTTCATCACCATCAAAGAGGCATTTGTTCATTATTATTGAAGAGGCATCTGTTTATTAAGGAGATATTTTCCATCGTGAAGAAACTCATGAGGTTGTTTCTCCAAGTAAATATTTCTTTCTTGCATTTTTTTTATGTGGTTGGGAACTGGTTCTCGGGCTTCTTCCCGATCAGCTGAGGTCTGGAGAATCAGTACCACCACATGTCTTTTTTGGACAAGAAGTTTATTGCCTGAGAGTTTATTGAGTTTTATTGCCTTGTTATTTTTATTTTTTTTTAGTTAGAAAAATGACTAACTAAGACCTAAGAGGTTGTACGTATTGATCATTTCCAGACACTTTCTTAAAAAGTGACTTTGGGTTTAAAACTTTATTGTAAATGCTACCTGTGGGAGCCAAGTTTATGTATGTTTAGTTCAGTAAATAAGTGGAGTCTATATTTTGTTAAACAGTCCATGTAAAGTGAGATTACCTATAAGTCATTGAATAAGTTAATTAATAGTAATTTGTTAAAGTTCAGCTAATAATCATTTGATTTAATTGATGTTGATGTAAGCATGATATTTTGTGAAGGCAACATTATCCCGTCTATTGTGTTAGGGTCAAATTTGACCCGTTTTCAAGTTTAGATGTGTGAAACAAGGCTTCATTACATCCTCTACCATGGCCTGCGGAATATGATAAAACATATTTTTATCTTTTTTTCTTTTTTTTAAATGCCTTAAAAAGTTACATCTGTTGTGTAACGGGTCAAATTTGACCCAGTTGTAATTATGGGTTGTTTATGCAGAGAAATACATATTAAATGATGCCAAACCATCATGAATAACAAAAAATACAACAAAACAAAAATAATAGTGATAAAATCCTATAAAAAAAAATAGCTTAATGATATTATGTAATAATATCAAAATTATGTTTCATGACAAGAAAGCGCATTGACTTGAATTCAATTGCAGAGTGGCACGCAGCAAATATGATCCCAAGCACAAGCATATAAAAAGAATATAAACAAGTTATTTTGGGAATCATTTTGTTTTTCATTAGCCTCTCATGGTCTTATAATGTATTTGCCTGTTCTGTTCATCATAAGCAATAAAATACATACATTTGCCTATTTTAAACTAAAAGCGATTTGTTCATTGTAAGTTAAATGTGGTCTAAGGTACATAAAATATCAAAGTAAGTATACATATATTGTGGTTATGGTTGAATAACAGGTCACTTAGCAGATAAAACATGTTTCTGGATGATAATTAGTTTTTTTTTTCAGTGCTTGTTAATGAATTCAAACACGGGTCAAATTTGACCCACTGTTAGAAAAGGGTTTACACCTTTAGTAAACCCTTTTCTAACACATTAGAAGGGTTATTTAAGCTTTCTGTTAAAACAGTGAAGTGGGTTACCGTCACTTTTTGAGGCTCAAGTAAGGACCGTGCCACACGGTTTTCTTACCGTGTGGCTGGTTGAAGCTCAACGACGGCCTTGGCCTAACCCGTAGTACAGTTTGCTGATATAGGAGAACTTGGCTTTGAATACTTCTGGAAGAAAATACTACAAACTGTGAATAAATACTTGTTTTATCCTTTTTACATCGGAGTCCTGTGGAAGTTTTTCCTCCTCAAGCTAACGAGTTAGGCCAATGCCCTCGTTAAGCTTCAACCAGCGACAAATTACCTAAAATGTGTGAATGGCAGCAAAGAAAACAGATGCCTGAGAACAAGGAAGACAGTGAAATGTAAATTAATTGTATTAATCAAATACGGAACCTGTTGGTATGGCCCTGATGGTTGTGGATCTATGACGTCACCTATTGGTTTCTGATGGGATGTTTTGGACTGTGGAGTTTGGGTTTGATCACTTGCAGCACATCTTTGTCAGATGTGTGGCTGTAGATTCTTAGTCTTAGAGTTACACCTCTCCTTCTGACATGAATAATTGAAGTCAGCACTCCCAGGATGTGGGTGTGAACAGGGCTTGGGCGCTTTAAAGAAAAGAGAGAGTGACTGAAAGACTGAAAGGATCTCAAAAAAGGAAGTGAACGGTGGAGGAAAGGGAGGAATAAAAAATCAGAGAAGCAGAAGGAGAGAGAAGAGGAGGAAAGGGGAGATGTGGAGGAGAGGATGACAGAGGAGGAGGAGAAAAGATGAGGAGGGGAAAGGAGGTACAACGAACCTCAAACCTAATTACACAGATTAATGTGGCGTGGAGAGAGCAGTTACCCAAACTGACTAAAAAGAGAGAAAGAAAGAGAGAGAAAGAGAGACTTCAAATGTTAACAGATGACTCTCCAACTCTCTCTCTCTCTCTCACTCTCTGTTTCCTGTCTTTCACCCTCTCTCACTCATTCTCAGTAGACGGGATGTGTCAGCACATTACTGTCTCTCTCTCTCTCTCTTTCTCTCTCTCTCTCATCTATCTCTCTTTTTTCCCCAACTCTCAGTCCCGCTCTGTCATTACCTCACTCTCTCTGTCTCTCACTCTCAGTCCAATTCAGTGAGCTTCATCGAAATAAAGTACAGTTCAGTGTGTATAGTGGTTGAACAAAATAACACCTCATGGAAAAAAGACTTTGGAACAGTCCTGAACGGACAGATTCACAGAGTGACTTTCAATCTGCAGAGATATGAAAATTATGAATATCGTTTCTTATACCAATCATTGTAGTGCCTGGAAGTGACAGCTTGTAGGCTTATAGACTAACATATCACTGTCAACACTCTATTTTTTCTTATTTTGTTTTTTCTCTTATTTTTCTGCCTTCATTCTATAGTTAGTTGTTCTCATTGTCAACATAATCCATGAATACCCAAACCATCAATACGCTAGTCTGTCACTTTCCAACATCCATGTTCTTTCTTTGGCTCTCAGGCTGAAGCCCATTGGATCCTGCTAAACTGATGCTAAACTGACACGTAGCTGTTGGTGAACCTGTGTGTGTGTGTGTGTGTGTGTGTGTGTGTGTGTTAATACGTGGCCGCCATGCCACCCGTATAACCACAGGTGTGCCCGGATGTGCCAGTATTAATTACCATTAGATCCTGACTGATCCTGTCGGCTTATCAGGAGATTTAAGCAAATCATTGAAGCTACACTGCTGTATCTCCGTCTACGTAAATGCGCACAGCGTCTCTCTCTCAAAATGGGGAGACGCACTTTTTGTTTGTTTTCGTATGTTATGTGTTTAATAGTCAGCAGCACCCCCCTCCAAATGTTCTCATGGGTTCACCCACCGATTTATGTGCCATTTATGAACCACATAGTCAAGGATGGAAATGGTACGGGTAGTTTTCTTGATAGAATAGAGTGTAAGGATGCAGTTTTCTGTAAAATGTGCAGATTTGGTTTTTCGTGAGCTGACCAGTACTGAAGCAACAATGGCTGTAGGCTATACTGAATGCACCAGGGATATGTTACATTTACACCTTTGCTGTCTGGGTTTATGTTTAGTTGCCATTTTGTGCAATGAGATGTTTGTCTGTACTGTTGTGTACAGCCTTTATAGACCGATGTTCTGTTGGTTGTAGGCAGTGTTTTGCTGTTGTTGCCTTTGTGATGCGGAACATTGCAAAGTAAACTAGTGGCTTGTTTTTCAGTTTGTCTATATATGTTCTTTTTTCTTCTTCTAACTTTTCATAAGTCAGTTTTTCTGGGAAAAGATGGTCCACCTACTTTTTAGTATTGGCCCACCCAAAAATACAATTTCTGCCTACACCACCGCTTAAAGGACTTAAAGCTGGATTTATAGTTGTGCATTAAAGAGGATGTAACATGCACATTTCCAGGTCTTTTTATCCTAATGGAATATCTTTGGACATAAACGAACGATCTGACGTCATCATGAGGAGGAAGAAGTAGAGACACCTTTGCAAACTGAGTGTTCAGAGCAGGTTGAAGCCCTGGGTTTTGACTTGCAGGCAACATTTTTACATACGTTCACCTCAAGTTTTGGAACGTTGACCATGTTTAACATCCGACATCATAACAGTATAAAAATAACAGAAAATCAGTAAAAGCACGATTAGTCCCCTTTTAACCCTCCTTTTGTCCTCGGGTCAAATTTGACCCATTTTCAAATGTTTTTATATCACAAATATGGATTTCTTTCATCTAATTGCCTGAAAATCACATGGATGGTTCCATATCACACACTTTGCAAGTAAAAGTAATCACTACTTTCATTGAATTTTAGGTGTTTTATTAAAATTTATAGCGTCTGTGGACGCAAAATTGACCCGGGAGGACAAAAGTTGCATGGTCGATGGGAAGACAACAGGAGGGTTAATCAAAATTGATGACAGGACCTTAAATTTGTAAAATAAGGCCACAAATATATATAGTTCCATTTTTACCAAAGAACCGTAAATACCAGAAGAGTATTTATTTATTTTTATTCTACTGGAATATCTTTGGACATAAATGAACGATCTGACGTCATCACGAGGAGGAAGTAGAGACACGTTTGCAAACGGAGTGTACAGAGCAGGTTGAAACCCTGGCTTTTGACTTGCAGGCAGCATTTTTTAGATACGTTCACCTCAAGTTAGCACAATTAGTCCCCTTTAAATCGAAATTGACGACAGGACCTTAAATTTGTAAAATCAGGCCACAAATATATATAGCTCCATTTTTACCAAAGAACCAATAAACGTAAATACCAGAAGAGTTCACTAAAGCAAACCAACATCTCTGTTTATCTCCTTCTGACGTTCCAGCCTCCAACTTTTCATTCTTCATTTTTTATTTATTTAAAGTTATTAACTCACCTCTGTGTGTGTGTGTGTGTGTGTGTGTGTGTGTGTGTTGTGTCATTGTCACCCTGAGCGGTCCAAACTATTCATTGGAACTAAAGACCGCCACAAAACAAAAGTATGAGTCATCACTCTCTCACACACACACACACACACGCACACACACACATACACACAGCCTTTAATTCATGTGAATGGGGGGTTTGTGGGATATTTGGGGGGGAGGGGGACGCTGACATGCATCAGAGCACAACCACTGAAAGGAGACCAGCTCCTCCTCTAACTCCTCCTCTTTCCTCTACCCTGATCCCTCTTTTTCCCCTCATCTTCTTCCCCCTCTTCCTCTTTGTTGCATTTTTATTGTTACTTTAACTCATCCACCTCTCTCTTCTTTTGCTCTCTGTTGCTGTTCCTGTCTAATTTTTCTCTTCTTTTAGCTCTCACTTCTCTTTTCTTCCTCTTCTTCTTCACCCTCCTCCCACCTGTTGTGTTCCCCTCATCTTCCTCTCCTCCCCCCCCCCCTCCTCTGCAGCTCTTCTGCCATCCTTCCACCACTTGTTACCCATCTCCTTTCTCCTCCAGCTCCTTCCTCTCCTTCCCTTCTTCCTCCTCTTTCTTCCTCTCTTCTCTCTTCTCGTCTGCTGTATGCTTGTACCTTTCCCTCCTCTTCCTGTCTCTCTGTCTGTCTCCTCTCCCCCTCTTCCTCCACAGCTCTTCCCCCTTTGTCTTCTCCTCCTCCTCTCCAGCTCCCCCTTTCTTCTCTTACTCCTACACCCATACTTTCTATTCTCCTTTCCTCCATCTCCCCTCATCCCCCCCCCCCCCCCCCCCCCCCCCCCCTCCCCTCTAATGCACACAGTTTTCATGCCCTTTTATTTCCCTTCAAGCCTGATTTATTCCCTCTCTGTCACACACACACATTTTTTTTTTGGTCAATCACTTTCACACATTTTCCCCTCTTCCTCTGTTCCTTACATTCCTTCCCTCCTCTTGTTGCCATTTTATTCCTCCTCCTCCTCCTCCTCCCATCTCTGTCTCTCTCTCTGTTATTCCACCAGTCAACATTGATTAGATATCTAAGTTAATCCCGGCTAAACTCCTCCACTAATAGCCCACTGGCCTCAGCCAATCACATAGCTTCTTGCTGCCGGCGGAGGATCTAAACTGCGTCCCGATTGGCCTACAGAACTGCATGCCGCCGCACGTGCACACCACACGTCCGAAAATAAGCGAGCGGGGATGAGCGAGCGGGAAATGAATTTGACAGGTAGCACTGAGAGCCTGCCATGACACACACGCACACACACACACACACTCACACACACACACACTTACACACACACACATACCCCTCCTCTAACCCTCTAACCCTTGACATATACATAAGCTTACTCACAAGTACACTCACACGCTTACTCATGTGTGTAGCTTAACATGAAGAAGTACGCACAGGCTATATGTTGTGAATGTACTGTATACACACACACACACACACACACACACACACACACACACACAGATTCAGGGAAATGCATTCAGTTCAGTGTTGAAGTTCAAATGCACATGAAGTTAATATAAAAATGATGTAACAACAAAAATAAGCAAATTAAAGTTTTAAAATTGAAAATTAAATTTAAAAACTCATTATTTGGTTTCTGGTTTTTATTTGATTTCTTTGAGCTTAAACACTTCATGGGGGGATAGTCTGTCTGTCTGGAGGTTGTGAGACCGTGTCCTCCACACACCACCCTGTTTTCAAGAAATTTAAGGTTTATATTCTACTCAAGTTCAACAGGAAGGAAATTACCAAAATTTTCAGCAGCCAGGCAGCCGACGGCCGAACGAGAGAAATGAGCGGAATAAGAGCTCAGAGGAGAAGTAGAGGGGATTTCTTCTACTTTGAGATAAGAGCATTTAGGGCTTCATAGAGGACAGAGATATGAGGGTTTGGTTCAGTATTCAGTCTTAAATATTGTACAGCAGAATCTAAAAGTTATAATCCATAACTATTCTGGCTTCGTATTAAAGCTCAGGTTACCAGGTGGCTGATTGGCTGCGCAGAGTGTCTGACTTAAGACATAAGAGAGCAAGACATTTCTTTACCAAGCAGGTAACCATGACAACAATCATTCCTTAGTCTTATTGATGACAGGTCAAAAAACGCTCAAAATTTTTATAACAGTCATATATATTGTAGTATGTATGTATTTCCTCCGTCTGAAACAGGCCGTTTTAGCTCCTGTCTCTTTAAGGCCCGCCTCCTGATGTGCCCTCTCTATTCTGATTGGTCAGCTTCAGGAAGCTGTCCCTTCACACACTTCTGGGGGTTCCAGGCAAACCCCCAGGAACAGCACCGGGCTGTGAGGCCAATTTGACATATCGATATATATATATACCAAACCGTGTGATTATGTCACGTGACGCTATTGGGCCTGAAAAGACTTTTTCCCATAGACTTCCATTGTGAAAGAGACGTCCGTAAATCAGCGGATAAATATTTTTGAGCATCACAACCCCCATGAAATGACTCGTCTCACTGTCAGAATTTGATCCGTTCAGTTTGATCACATTTCAAGAGTCTAAAAGAGCCGCACGATTGAATTGTTTTATCCCCATTCAAGTTAGCTGCAGGGCTAACCGGAAGTAGCCGACTCGGCCAGCGGAAAGTCACTAGTGCGCTTGCTCTATGGGCCCAATGATCCTGGAAGATCCGAGTAACTTTAAACCCGGAAGTCGAACTTTTTTGGCTTCATGCGCCACTGAGCAACTTTCATAAGAATGAACGCGGCCCCGCCTCCGACGCTGTATCCAGTTCTCTTTATACATCCATGGTTCCAGAAGCTACGCCAACAAACAGCGGTAGTCAGATTTTGCCTATTTTTCCTGCTCTTTTCGTGAAATATAAACTTAAAAATATAAACTCTGATCTGAAATATGAGAGCGGACAATGCGAACAACCCACAAACGGAGCGTTCACAGCAGGTTGAAGCCCTGACTTTTGACTTGCAGGTAGCATTTCTACATAAGTTCACCTCAAATTTTGGAACCATAACATCATAGCAGTATAAAAAAAAATAGCAGAAATCACAAAAAAGCACATGTCCCCTTTAAGTAAAGTGATTTTGTTTCCTAAATACTGACAATCAGCATTAGTATTATCTGGACTTTCACAGGGTGTTTGTCATGCCCGCTAACACACACACATGCTCAGTGCTCACACACTTTCACACAAAACTCACAAGGTGTTTGGCCTAATGCGTGGTGATGTGTGGGAGGGAAAAAGTGTGTGTGTGTGTGTGTCCTGGTCATTCACAGCTGCCCGCTCAGTGCAGAGCTAAGATAAGACACACAGATGACTTCACTGTCAAATCCCCCTCAAATCCTCCTGCCTCTGCATGTGTATGTAGGTACATCCATGTCTCCTTTCACATACCGACGTCCTTTCTCTCCACTATTCTCATTTTTCCCCTCTTTAATTAAACCCTTTGTGGCTTCTCCTCCCATTTCTGTCTGAAAGTCTTCACGTCTTCCCTTATATTTTTCAGAAAGAAATATTATTTTATCCAATATTTGGACATCTCCAGGGGACGGCTGTGGCTCAGGAGGTAGAGCGAGTCGTCCAGTAATCGGAAGATCGGAGGTTCGATTCCCGGCTCCTCCAGTCCACATGCTGATGGGCAAGATACTTAACCCCAAATTGCTCCTGATGGCCATCAGTGTATGAATGGTTAGTTTCCTCTGATGGACAGGTTGCATAGTAGCCCCTGTACCCATTCAGCGTATGAATGTGTGTGAATGGGTGAGTGTGATTCGTAGTGTAAAAGTGCTTTGAGTGGTGGGAAGACTAGAAAGGCACTATACAAGTACAGTCCATTTACCATATATATGACTGAACTGAACTGAATTAACAAGTCCTACAAACACCATTTAATCTCCCCAACACAATTTACCAGTGTTACTATCTCGACATCACTTACCTTACATCATTTACTATCCTAAACCAATTACTCTTAACACCATTTACCATCCCCAGCATCATTTAAGTGCCCTTATAACTCAACACCATTCATTATCCCCAACAGCATTTACCAGACCGACTGATCCAACACCAAAGGGGACTTCAACGTCGAAAAACTTCTCTTACTTTGCCAATGAGGTGTCTATAATGTCCATAATCTTTGTTGCCATTTTGAGTAAAGAATATGAAGAAGAAGTGAAATCCTCCTACGTAGCTTCTGGAAGCTGACCAATCAGAACAGAGAGGGCTCATCGGGAGGCGGGGCCTTAAAGAGACAGGAGCTAAAAACGGCCTGTTTCAGACAGAGGCTGAACTGAGGGGCTGCATAAAGGGCTAATATAAGATAAATAAGGAGTTTTGAACTGTTGATAGTAGAGCCCCAGAATATAAATACAGACCCATAAATGTGCAGAATATGTCACCTTTAAACTCTCCCAGCATCATTTACCAGTCTCACTGATCCCAACTCGACCTGTCAACTAACAAAATCTTGCATCCCTGTTGTCATTTAACATTTCAAAGATCACATTCAGCCTCATTTACTATTCCTAAGACCATTTGCTTTACTTACCACCACTGACCATTTTTTAATGCCATTTTCCAATCTCAACACTATTCACCATCCCTAACACCATTTACAGTCCCTGCTGAGGCAGCACATCCACCATCTATAATACTGTTTTGCATGCCTATCAAATAACTATTCCTAACCATTTATTACACTCCAATGGCCCATTCATTCCTCCATTACCAAGCCTATCACCATTTGCTATCCCTAACACTTTCCATGTCTTTCTTTCTTTCTTTCCATCTGACGGCTGTATCTATCTCTTTTTCCTCTGTCTGTCTGACAACCTAATGACTGTTATTTATTACCCAGCAGCCCCTGCTTTAGCCAGGCACACACCAAAGCTGGTTGCTCTGTCCTCAGGCAAACTCTCTCTCTCTCTCTCTCTCTCATTTCATTACTCTCACTATCGATGCCTCTCTCTCTCTCTCTCTCTCTCTTTATATGCGCTGTCTGGCACTTTCCCTGTCTCATTTCTTCTTCTTCTTCTGTCTTGCCTTCTGTTTGTTGTTTTTTCCCTGTCGCTCTCCATCCTCTGTTTGTTTTTTCCTCTAACCATGTCGCTGTTTATACACACAAACAAACACGCACAAACACACACACACACACACACACATGCTGCTGTCACCAGAGGCAGAGGACTCTCTCTAGACACCTCTCTGTCTGGTGACATCCAGACGACATTGGACTGTGTGTGTGTGTGTGTGTGTGCATCTGAGTTTGCAGTTGTGCATGTATGAGTGTGTGTTTGTCCTTGTGTGTGTTTTATATCTTTATAGACAGATAGATATAGATAGATATCTGTGCACATGTCACTTCCTCTGTGCAGACGCAGGAAAAAATAAAGGATGTTTTCACTAATCAGACTAAAGATTGAAAGGATGGAGTGATAAGAAAGGATGGAGGCAGCAGTGGAGGAGATGGGAAGGGAGGAGAGCGAGACAAGTTGTGAACGAGTTTATGAAAGGAGGATGGCGGGAATAAATGAGGAGGTGTAGATGGAGGGAGGCGAGAGGAGCAGAGGATGAAGATGAAAAAAGAGGAAAAGAGAGCAAGACTTAAGAGGGAATTAAAGATGAAACCATGTTGGCATGTTTGTCAACTTTGCCCCACAGCTATATGTGTGTGTGTGTGTGTGTGTGTGTGTGCGTGCGCGTGTGTGTGTATATGTGCAATTACAGCCACTTACAGCTGTGGAGCCTAATTAGCCTTCAACAGCACCCTCATTAGTCTGGTTTCTACTACAGGGGCCAAGTGGGATACTCTGGTTTCCACTAGCAGGTCAAAAAAAAAAAAAAAAGTCCTTGAAGTGTTCAGAAAAAAATGAAAATTTAAACATCTACGATTTCCATGACAACCGAGGGGAAACTCCATCTGCTGATGAAGATCGTGTGATACAGCAAAAAAACTCCAGTGCAGCTACTAAACAGACCTTCATGGTGAGATCGATTTGTAACCGTAAACTTTGTCTATCACCTGAATCATCAGTAAAGCATGCAGAGTAAAGCACTTTTAGCTTCAAACACCAGCGATTAGACCCATCCGCTGGAACGAGCAACGAACTTCAGCATCACTATCTACTAAATCCTCAAATTCTGTTTGCAGCTCAAACAGTTATTGGTCAGTTCTTCAGGTTCTGGATCAACTAATAAGTCATTTCAAGCTTCAAGGAATCTTCAAGCTCAACAGAAGTATTGACTTTATGTTGTGATGATCCTTGTTGCCCAGTCTGACCTTTGCAGCAGCTGCAATCAGTTCAATGAGTGTTGGAGGTTTGTTCAAACTGCAGCAACAACCTGTTGAATCCTAATTAACACAAATGTAACTGATCATTGCAAATACCTGCACCAGCTTGCAGGTTTTCCTGATTCCTACAACACTTCATCGCTGTGTATCAACAAGTCCTACCAGTTTAAACTCAACAAGCCCAGTTCTTATGCTTGTTGTCAGTGCTTAAAGGGTAATTCTGGTTTATTTAAACCTGGTGTCGCAGCTCTACGGGTCATGCTAACTTCACCAGCTCTGTTATAGAGATTCAAGGGAAACAAGGACTCGTCGCCGTGATGACCGTTCCAGGCGCCTCGTTTCTGTGTTCGCCTTGCCGTCTGACTTTCAGACAAACAATTACAATGATTCATGTAAAAATCATGTTTATTGGAAAGCTGTGAGCTACAGCAGCAGCTTGTTGTGCAGAAAGTTAGAATGACACATGGAGCCACAATGCCCACATTTATGGGGAAATGAATTATCCTTTAACTGCCTGGGTAAAAACTACCTGACGAGGCTTAATTCATTCCCTAAAAAATGTCAACTTCCTGGCTAGTTATCTATAATCTAAACAGACCGTCACACACTGATTATCTCAGAAAAAAATGCTCTCAAATTTAACAATAATAATCACTGGTTTCAACTGGTTTATTTGATTTACAACTGGGTGTCAGACCCTCGGCGTGTGTGTGGTATATATGATTACATTTAAGAAACACAATGGGTGTATATATATATGTGTGTGTGTGTGTGTGTGTGTGTGTGTGTGCAGGTAGGTGTTCCTGGTCTTAAAGCCTCATTAGGTGAGCATATGGAGCGATCCGCCGACAGTCCAGCGGTGATGTGGAGCAGAAACGAGACTGACTCAGCACTGCTGCTGCTGAATTACAGCGAGAGGGTTTTTTTTTTTTTTTTTAGTTCTTTTTAATATGATGGAGCCGACTTTGACTTGGCTTCAGATATTCGATTTTATGTTGTCTTTAAGAAAAAAGGTAGAATGTCTTTAATTAGTTCTTCTTTGTCCTCTGAGTGTGAACAACCTGTTGGGTTTTTTTTTTTTTTTTTTTAACTGTGGGGTCAAAATGGAAAACGATCAGCTCATTAATTCTTGAAATATTCATGTTTAGAGACATCGGTAGTGTGTGGTTTAACATCAATAAATCATTACCACTGTAATGGTGTAATTACTGCGAACAAGAACACTGTCCGCCTCCAGTCTGACACTGAATCAATATTAAAGAAACATTTCATCTCTACTGTC